>NC_141698.1:99377536-99525036 GCF_964263255.1 Lissotriton vulgaris
AGGACATACAAGACATTCCCAAAACTATAGAAATACCATACTGCTTCAGCCCGCGGCTCAGCATACAAACCACTATGGAGCATTCTGCGATCTCCATTTCCTGATACGTTAGCGTGAAAGGATTTAAAGGTCCAGAGTACAAAACGTCAATGTTACGAGTGTACCTCCTATATTAACAGCAGCTCAGCATGCTGGGCTGCAAAAAACGTAAAAGAAAGTTCCCCTCAAACACAAACACTGACAAAACAAGACGGATGGCATTGCTGTGGGGAGGGGGGAGGAGAAATGCGACACGGCGGGCAGGGGAGGGGGCGGAGCGGGGAGAGCGGCGATGAGGGTGTGAAGCAGCAGGGGCCTTTGAAGTGAAGCTAAGCTTCACTTCAAAGGTGTGGGAGGAGTGCAGCTGAGGGAAGAGATGGCGATTTGATGATGTGCACGGGCATTTTAGGTCAATGCACTTCCGCATTGACCTAAAAGCGCACGGGCACAGCATCAAATCGCCAGTTAGTTAAAGTCTGTTTAAAGCCCTATAGTCTCGCTCCGCTCAATGCGCATGCGCATTGATAGGGCACGAGACCTAAAAAGCCCTAAATACGCTACTGGTAAGGGAGTTACAAAACCTGCAGGTCACCCATGCGTGTTTAAAAATCCATCACCTCCAGTGCTCAAAATCTGAGCAGACTGCAGGACAAAAAGTCAATAACGCACCATAGCCATGCCTGGATAGTGATTAATACACACAACAAGAAAGGAAAGCAGACTATTTGGACACAAATGATTCAAAATACATCAAACATAAATGTAAGATGTATTGGTTTGGGGTCTGCCAACATTGAACTTTCTGTCGAAGTGGCACAAGCAGCCCATAGACTTCACCTGCAGACTCTGCAAAATGGGAAAAGAAACTCTTATACACATTGTAGGTCTGTGCCCCATTCTTTTTGAAGCACATAGGCAGTTATTGTGTGAGCTTGTTATTAATCTAAAGGTGCGGACATGCAGGCAGGCTATTATGGAGGCACTGAATCCGGCCAACACAGCCTTTAACATTAAACTGGTCAAATTCCTGTCTATATTCCAACACAAGCATTTGCAATGCAACAGGTCTCGCATTACGAAAAGTTTGAGCTATTGATGTTGCATTATTTGCAACGCCAATAGCTCAAACTTTCAGTAATGCGAGACCTATTGCATTGCAAGTGCTTGTTACCTTAGCTGCCTTGCACGAGAAAGGGAGAGAAGGATGTTGGGCGAGCTGGGCCACAGAAAAGAAAGGTGTGGCCGCCAGTGCTAAAGGCGCATGTTGCACTGCTTGCATAAAAATTACAATACTGAAAAAATAGGAGTTTAGCGAGCGGCGCCGGAGAAAAGAAAGGTGCAGCTCGCCAAACTCTATTTCTTTCATATTGTTTTTCGTAAGCAGCACAGCACGCTGCCTTGCTCTTTAAGCAGCTGACAGGAGACAGGACATCGGCATGCCGCGCTGTTTACTGAAAGCAGATCATATTGTAAATAGAGTTTGCCCAGCGGTGCCGAAGAAAAGAAGGCATACCTTGCTGCTTAAAATTAGGCTGTGTGCAGGGTGTAAGTAGGAGGGAGAGCGTGTTGTGCCTGCAATAGCAGCTAGAGGAAAGTCATTAATAAAATAGTGCTCAGAGACTGTGAATAAAACATACAGAGTAACAACACATTACAGGGTCAGTCCTCATGGTCGGTTACAAAAGGGAAAAAGGGAGTACTAAGGAGGAAAAACTAGGCCTATTCATGAATCAAAAGCCAAAATTTATAAAGGACAGTAAGAGAAGCTAATTGAAAAGATGGGTGAAACATGAGCGGAGCTTTAACTCCATACCTCAAAGAATGAATGAATGAATACCCTCATGTATAGCGCATGGCTACTCTCGAGCATCCCAGCGCTGTAAGACCAGAGGACATAGACACTATTGGAACAGAAATGTCTTTAGTCGCTTCCTGAAAGCTAGATGGTTGGACTCATGCCTGATGTTGTCTGGGAGTTTGTTCCATTCTTTAGCTGCTTGAACAGAAAGCCGGCAGCCACCCATCCGAACCAGCTTCACCCTGGGTACTACTAGCAAATTACGCTGGTTAGATCTTAAAGATCTCACTGATTGATGACGACGTAACAGGGGATCAAGAATGGACGGGCCAACATTATGGATGGACTTATGCGCCAAGCACAAGGTTTTAAATATAATCCTTTCCTGGATGGGTAGCCAGTGGAGCGATTGAAGTGAGGCCTTAGCCGAACATCGTTTGGGGACTTTCATGAGCAGCCGAGCTGCACAATTCTGCACGGATTGCAGAATTTTTATGGTACCGACTGGGGCTCCCATGTAGACGGCATTTGCTTAGTCCAGCCGCGACAAGATCAGCGACTGGACCAGCATTCGTCTAGCTTCAAGACTCTCAGCAATCCATAACAGGTCGCGGCCACCCCCTTAGCCTGGTATTGAAATCCTAGCGAGGAGTCTAACCAGATCCCCAGGCTTTTTATTTGGGTCTTAGGTACCGGAGGGGGTCCCAGACAATACGGCCACCAGGGGTCCAAGTTAATTGGGGCTTTATAGCCCAGAAGCATAATGTCCGTTTTGGCCCCATTTAACTTTAAAAAAGAAGAGGTCATCCAATCCAAGACTTTGGTGAGACACGGGGTCAATTTATTGATCCCCTGATCTAAAGCATCGTCCCTCACCAAAGAAACAACCAGCTGCGTGTCATCGGCGTAAGTAACAAGTTGGATTCCCCAGGGAAGTACCACCTCAGCCAAAGGTCTCATGTAAATATTAAACAGCGTGGGGCTGGGGATGATCCCTGGGGAACGCCGTGATTCAGTTGCAGCTGGCTGGATGACACCTCTCCCTCAAAGACGGAGAAGCATCTGTCCGATAGGAAGGAGTGGAGCCATTTGAAGGCCAATCCGGAGACCCCTGTAAGATGCAGTCGGTGCAGCAAGAGAGAGTGGTTCACAGTATCGAAGGCTGCGCTGAGGTCCAACAGGACCACCGCAGCACAGCCTCCTGCATCCACAATACCTCTAACTGCCTCCACTACCGCCACCAGAGCTGTCTCTGTTCCTTGCTTTGCTCTAAACCCTGTCTGGGTGGAATGTAGTGCATCAGTGGATTCAATAAAAGAAGAAAGAACCTGGTTCACATGTTTTTCAGCTATTTTGCTGATGCCTGGTAGTAGTGAAATAGGCCTATAATTGGCCAGGTCTTCAGGGTCCAGACTGTTTTTTTTTTAGCAGGGCTCTGACCTTAGCCTTCTTCCAGTTGAGGGGCACTACACCCGAGGCCAGAGACGCATTAATGGCCTGCATTATCACTGGGCATACTGTCCCTGATACCTGTTTAAGGACTGCCGGAGGTGCAGCATCCAGCGGAGAGCCCGATTTAAGGTTGCCAAGGAGACTATCCACTCCAGCCAGATCCAATGGTGGGAAGGCTTTGAGACCTCCAGATAGATTTAGGTCTGCTTCCTTAGCCCCCTCTTTTTCACTCTCCATATTGTCTGGATTATATGCCATTGGCGCAAAGCTAGAGTAGATGTTGGACACCTTGGACGCAAAAAAGGCAGCCAAGTCCTCACAGTGTTTCTGTGGGTTCAGAGCGGGACTGATAGTCCTGGGGGTAGTAACCAGAGATTGAAAGATTTTAAAAATTTCTCTGGGGGCATTAACAGCTTCCGCAATTTTACTCTGATAGTATGCGGCTTGTGAAGTTTTTAATAATTTTTTGTACGATCTCAGAGATGACCTATATTCATTTTTCGCAGCGGGGGCATAGTCCTTTCTCCACTTCCTTTCCGCACGTTTACACAGTTGTTTATGCTCCTTAAGTTCCCCAGAGTACCATGGTTGTTTATTGGGACCCTCTCGATGCCGTACCTCTTTTTTTGGAAGGATGGTGTCTAGGGTGGAGTGCAAGCGCTGCCTAGGCGAGACCAAAAAAGCTCCGGCCCAATACAGTTAAGTAAAAAAAATCTGCAAGACTCATATGCACTTTATCTGTGACTGAAAGCTGCACAATTAGGCACCTGTGCACTTTAGGGTCCCCACCACATACCTTGCCAGATAGTAAGAATTTGATAATCGAAATACCCATACTGCCTACAGCAGCTCTGTCAATGGTCTAATTTTATTTAATGGTCATTGGATTTATACAGCACTTACTACCTCTGACGAAGCGTTGAAGCACTTTATGGTCAGTAGCACGCTACTCTGGAACCCAAGGTTAGTGGTTAGGCCAGTGGTTATTTTGATTAGTTATGTGCTGTCATGAAAACTGCATGCATTTATTCTATTTATGTTGTGATAAATTAATACCAGGTAGGTGTGATCATTAGTGGGGGCTATCTGGTTTAAGGTGAATGGATGTTGAGATAGGCCCGTGGAGATTAGGTAATATTAGATTATAGGGATAGGGTTTTAAAGAGGAGAGGTTGTGATCTACGAAATAAAGTTATCAGCCAATTTCAGAATTACAATAAGAAGGATTGAGGCATACGACTGGGCATGCAGAGGATGGAAGCAAGAAGAGGGTCACTCAAAAGAATTAAGGACAGGAATCAAGCGAGTAAGTCCATTTCAATTTTTCATGTAGGGTTTAGGATTATAGTGGGAGAAGGCTTAAGCATGGTCTTGCTCCTCCACCATGGTGATGCAGGTGGAAAGATAAATGCCCTGCACACTGGCTAAACTGAAGAGTCTTAGTTTACATTTTTCTGAAATAATAATAATAATAATAATAATAATAATAATAATTAAGCTTATAAAGTGCATGGCTACACTCACTAGTGTGTCCCCACGCTGCAGCCCCAAAAACTCGTCTGGCGCAGTAACGTGATACAGCTTAGAGAAAAATCTATGGTCGAAAGAGCCAAGTTTTTCGTTTTTTCCGAAAGAGTTTCTCCAATGGTTCCTTACTGAGAGCAAGAGGGAGGTCATTCCAATGTTTAGCGGCCAGGTAGCGGAAGGATCAACCACCCATTCTCGCTGAAGTAAGCAAAACCTTTCCATTTCAATTCTGGACTGGGAGGAAAGAACCCCAAAGGCAGTGGAATGCAGCAGCTCAGGAGGGATGGGGTTTGCGACGGGAGATGAATCTCAGCAAGGGAAGCCTTCTGTAGACAAGATTTGAAAAATGTGCACTGCTAAATGTGGCATCATGTCCAATGACAGTCAGTTCAGTAGTGTTCAGGGCCGGACTGAGACCAGCAACCAGCCCTGGCAGGTTGCTTCTCCACCGGCCCTGGTGAGGGGAGGGGGTTGTTAACCGTACAGCACTGCTACCGCTTTTCTTACAGAGGGCCAATTTTACAAAACCGGCACTGTGTAAGAACAGCGGCCCCCTGCAGCCACAAAACCGGCCCCCACCCCTCCAGCCCACCGGGGAAATGCCCGGTGCCTGCAAATGCCAGTCCGGCCCTGGTAGTGCTAGATGAAAACCGATCAGAAGCCCAAGTCATGACATTTCTGATTACCTCCACATGGGGTGTCCTGCTGAAAGCATCAAGAAAGGTCCCAATAAGGCAGGCATTTTCTTAACGAGATAATTATTTAAAAGGGCTGCTTTCTATTTAAGAACTCGTTTTTTTTAATGTGTTTTAACTTTGACCAGATTTTAATGGGCTGCAATTGAATCTGAATTTCTTCACTTGCAATGCTGAATTGGTTTAGGGTTGTGGGCTACATTCTTGCACTTTTGGGCGGGGTACTTTACAGGGTGGAAGCGTTTACTTGGATGCATCATTTTCTAGTCATTTTTTGCCGTGTCCTCACTTAATGTCGGCCATTTTGGCTGGGCCGCTAGTTGGAGAAATCAGTGCTCTAGTTGTTGTCACATGATGCATTTCTCCAGTCAATAGCAGCATATAAAGAAGACAGATGCGCCAACGCATGTCTAACTAAGGCAGGGATTTGATTAACAAGAGAATTATTTAATGGGGCTACTTTTTTATTTAAGAGCTAGTTTTTGTGTGTTTTCATTTTACCTGATTTAATGTGCTGCTATTTAATCTGAAGTTCGTCACTTGCACTATTGAATTGGTGTAAGGCTGAGGGCAGCATTCTTGCACTTGCTGGCGGGGGAGCTTCACAGGGTGGGAGCGTTTACTTAGGTGCATCATTTCCAATTCGTTTGTTGCCTCATCCTCACTTCGTGTTGGCCATTTAGGCTGGGCCGCTGGTTGGAGAAGGCAGCGTTCTTCTTGCTGTCACATGCTGGCTTCCTCCCGTCAATACCAGCATATAAAGAAGAAGGATGAACTGAATTGCAGTGGGCACACCGCTGGCGTGGCAAAGGCAAGCCTGCACATGCCCGGATAGGGCCAGGAATGCTGCCCCTTCAATGAGTAACCCGATATCCTACTCTTCATCTGCATTGCTAAAGGTGAGGCAAGTCTTGCACAGGGCAGAGGGCATTTAAGCATAGACAGTGTAGCTTCGTGCACGCCTTAGCTCTCCACCCTGCGCATGTGTCCTCTGTTCAGGGTAAGCATTGCTCACGGTTTAAAATACGTGCCATCAACTGCCGCTCTCTGGTTCGCCACCACGCTAAGTTATGCTATCTTATTCAAGATAACTAACCTGAAGTAGTATTTGTTACTGAAACTTGGCTCTGCCCTGATATTACTGCCGAACCCCTTCCGGTGCTGCCTTTCAGCTACAGCATCGATGGATGGGATAGACCCGGGGGCAGAGGGGATAGTATAGCTATTATTCACAAATCCACTGTAAGCTATGGCCTGGTTCCTTGCTCTTTCCAAGGCTAAAAATAGCTGACTTCTTAGTTGAAAAGATCAACGTCATCTGTACCCAATTTGAGCCAAAGGCTTTAGCCAAAGCGAAGGTCTGTCAAAGACAGTCTGATGAGCCACAGCCGATGCCAGAACTCAAAAACTTGGCTCTCTTTGACTTGCCCTCCTTAATGACCCTATGCACTTTAGTGAAATCTGGTTCTCCTGACGACTCCCTTAAACCAGACTTGGTCATAAAACTTCACTTCCTTCTCTTCTACAGGCCATCAATCTTTCTTGGTCTTCGGTCATTGTTACCCGGGCCTGGAAGCAGGTGAAATAATTCCACTCTTGAAAAAAGTGTCACTTGATCCAACCGGACCCCAAAAATATCACTCTATTTCCCTGCTCCCTTTCTTTAGTTGAAGTCGTGGAAGAACACATCAATAATCTCCTGACTGAGTTTTTAGAGGCCAGCCATATTCTGGACATATACCAAAATGGTTTTAGGTCCTATCAAAGCTCGGCTCTGGCAGTGACAGATGCTCTGAAGAGCAGCGGATGAAGGCGGCTCCTCTGCCCTTATTCTTTTGCACTTGCGTGCTGCCTTCAATACTGTTTCGCATAAGGTGCTTTTGAAATGCCTCTACGATTTAGGCATTTGCAGCAAGGCTCGGTCTTTGGTTGCCTCTTTTCTTAGCCACAGCTCATTACAGGTTATATCTCCTCCTTTCTCATCCTTGCACAGACCCTTGGAAGCCAATGTCCCTCGGGCTCCTCGTTGAGCCCTACTCTTTTTAACATATATGCCAGACCTCTGGCTGAGATTGTGAAGGCCTTTGGGGTCTCCATTATCTTGTATGTAGATGATACTCAACTTATCGTCTCTTTCTCTGCTGAAGCTTCCAAAGACATTGTTAACTTTCAGAAATGCATGCCGACAGTGGCCAGCTAGATGGAAGATAATGGTCTACTACTTAACTCTAGTAAGACTGAGATCTGGGGAGATCATTGGTGGTCGGAAAGCCTGGGGCTTTCGCCCTCACCTAAATCATCTATAAAAAACCTTGGGTATTTGGTTGGACTATTGCCTTAGCTTTGAGACTCAAGTTAGTACTCTTGCTGGCACATGTTTTGGCTTTCTGAGTGGACTTAAACCCATTATTGGTCTCTTCAAAGCTCACAGTCGACAGTTGATCATCCAATCACTTATCCTGTTGCGTCAGGACTACTGTAATATTCTGCATCTAGGTGGCAAGAAATCAATCTTAAAGAGGCAGCAGTCAGTCCAAAATGGTTCAGCCAGATTGCTGTTCTCCCTCCTTAAGTTTTGTCCCACCTCTGGGCTCTTCAGAAGCTCCACTGGCTGCCTATTGAGAAGCATATTCAATGTAAAGTTCTTAGTACTGCATACAAGATACCCCAAATTATTTTTGGAGTTATGCAACCCTATCTTCCTACCACAGTGCTCCGCTCAGCAGAGTTAAAGCTGGCACTGACCCTTTGATTCAAAAGAAAAAGATTAAGAGGTCGCTCTTTCTGGGTTGTGGCCCCGGCCCTTTGGAACAATCTGCCCCTTGATCTAAGGAACATGCAGATTCATCTCTGCTTCAGGAAAAAAACTTAAAATCCAGCTCTTGGCCACCTAGGCTTTTGGGTGCCCCTCTTGCCTCTATCTGTTGAACAATGTCTGCTGTGGGAAGCCCCGTTGCTGGGTCAGCCATAAGCTATATAAATTATGTTAGCATAGCATAATGTGTTTGACTCACAACAAGGGGCTCTAAAGGCCTTCATACAAGACTTAATTGGCAGAAATGAATTCAATTCTCCTTCCAAATAAATAGGATCTCTCTATTGGCATTTCCCTCAAGAGTGCCTGAGGGTTGTTTAGAACGAATGCAGCACAGAAGGCGAGATCTTGGAGGCCCATCTGACAGCAACAATGTATAGCAGGAATGCAGTCTCACAAGCAGCACAAAAGCTGTGTTCTAAGAGACCTCTGTGCAACTAAACAATATCATGAGAATTTCTCACTGGGGGTACGACCATAGAGACCAACGTGAAGCATGGAAGTTCCTGACTGCAAGGGTGTGCTTGAAGGTGGAGCAGACCAAACGTTGGCACTCTGTATCCCACCTTGAAAAGGAGCCAACCCCGACCTCCAAAGACATTAAAGGAAAAAGCTAGATATCTCACTGTCACTGCAGATTGAGTGGTTGCCATATGTGGGGCTGCCCAAGATGGCTGGTGGCTGACTCTGGCTGTTTGTTGGTGGTGGTGGTGGGGGGGGGTGGGGGGGGGGGTAGACCAGAGTAATGGGGACACCACGGCTAGCTGTGCGTACGTCTCCCTAATAGCCGAGGGTAAAGCGCAGAGGTGAGACAGGTGCTTACTGCCGGAGATCATGTGGAGGGGAAGCTGTGCTCTGCGGTGCTTGCGGCCTTGAGTTGTGAGCCACAAGCAGCGAGCGAGGGTTAGGAGATCACAAGAGGGGCTACTGTGTGTCCATTTGCCACACCTGTACTAAGCCGGCAGCAGTGTAATGGGCCCCTGGTGTAGACAAAATTGTGAAGGCAGAATCTTGGAATCAACTGAAGACTATTCCTCTTGAGACTGTGGGCTGATGTCTCAGTAAAGGGGAGGAGGATATGCAAGGGACCTTAAGTGGGAGAGCAGATAGTCCACAGGTCCCTAAGCTACTGGTGGGCACATTTTATCTCTGCGAGTCAAAAACTATGTGGACAGGGTTATTGGAGCCAGCATCTCTGGAGGGAAGTGGCGCCCTCTAGAGGCCCGCTTGCAGCCACTCATAGTAATGAACTTTACTGGACACAAAATCTGTATCTAACGAGGCACCAAAGCAGACCGCTGGGTGCTCCATTAAACACTGGTGTACTTCCTGGGTGTCCTATATATCTGCTGTCCCAAGGGACAGCAATAGACATGTTGGGGCTTTAGCAGCACAACTCTTTTTTATGAGCTTGTCTGGCGGTTTGAGCTAGCTATGTACTTCGACACTAGCCATCTGATGTGCAAAAATGTATTTATTTAATCATGATTTTTGTAAGTGCACATTCTTCTAGTAATGTTTTCACCCTGGTGAATTTTACTTCATTAAGATTTTATATGGCATAATTTTCTTGCAATGTTCCTTTTTTCCCTTCTTCAGTGAACCTTTGCAAATATTTTAACTAATCATGCAATAATTAACTAATAACAATAAAAAACCCTAACTTTGTGCATTGTAATAATCTGTTTGGCAAAGCTAGGATCTCCTTCTAGTGCAACCTACTCACCAGAAGGCCCTGGTCCTGCAAATTTGTCTTTTTTTTGTCGTCCAAGTCTTATTCAGTTTGGTGCAGGAAGTGCTGCTGCGTCTGCGTGTCTGTGCATCTCTGTACTACGGTGTTGAAGCACATTAGTAGACAGTCGCTGACCAAAGAGCTTTCTATATAGTTTTTTGCCATTGCCTGAAACTCTACGGACCAAGCACAGTTGGTAGATGGCCATTACATGCTATTTTTACTATCAGACGAGCATGTCGCTGCAAACTGGCTCTCCATGGATTGAGAAAAATCAGCAACAATATACTAACATGACTTACTTCTGATAAGATGGCTCGGTTATTGATCACCCATGTGTAAATATTTCATGCCCAGTGTTAGGTCACAATGGTTTTCAACCAAATGAGTGTCTAAGGTACTCTAGCTGTGAATTATTTTTGCCCTGCTAGAATATCGTGCATCAATGAAGCAGATAAAATAAGTCACCCATATTTCAATTGAGGGTATGTTATTTTGAATTACACATCATCTATGGAGGACATTTATTAATAAATCACTCAAAGACCACGGAGTATTATGTTCTTACAGTCACATCATTCCTTTTCACTGTCCCTTCATTAAGCAGCTGCGTAAGGAGTAAGCTCTAAGTGCAATATCCAAGCAATATGGTTTTATCAAAATATGCTCACAATTTATCTTTCACTCTGTGTGTGTTCACCTTTGTGACAATTGCATATATAATGTTTAAGTACTCCTGATTGTGCCCATAGACTGTTTTCATAATATTAATATGAACACACCTAGACTTAAATACCCCGTTTACAAGCTTAATTATAAATGTTCAATTGGCCTCATGACTTTCTAGAAAACATCCAAAATAAAGGCAGAGAAATAAAACTCTGCTTAACTTTTACAGCATCTGAAATGAAGAACTGAGGCTGCATGGTTAGCATTTTGTAAAGTTCATTACAGGGGGTCATTCGACAGACTGCAGTACAGCACTGACTTATCTTTATCATCGTCTTTATTTTTCTCCTCTTACTTTGTCACGTTTTTCACCCTCCTCTGACTCTAAATGTTGGACATGTGGTATTCTGGATGCTGATCTTCATCTTTTCTTTCTCTGTCCTGTCGTTTCTAAATTCTGGGAAAAAATGTGGTCATATCTTACACATATCTTTTCACTTACTGTTCCTTATTCTAACTCTCTTCTCTTTTTAGGTAGCTTTTCTGGCTCTTTAGACCTCCCTAAACATTTACATGGTCTTTTTAATCTCATGCTTGCTCTTGCATTTCAACATATATCCTCTAATTGGAAATCCCTCACAAACATTTCCATACAAGGTTGGTGGAATACCTTGCCTCCTCCTGTAAACCACTCCGTAACACTGATCTCTTCTGGTTACCTTTTACCTCATATTTGGATCGTCTGGCCTTAAAGACAACTGCGCATATCAACTCAGAAAACTTTAAACCTCCCTGAAGGTTTTGACTCTCTCCTTTCTTTTTGTCATCTTTTACAAGTTTATCTTGTCACATTATTTTTATATTGAACATTATGTATTGAATGTTTATATAATGCTATAACAACTACAATTATTACATCATGCAAGTTTTATTGTAAAACGCTCTGATATCCTTCGGGATCTTGTTTGCGCTAGATAAAACGTTATAAATAAATAAATAAAATATATAAATAGATCAAAACTTGCATGTTGATAATAAACAAGCATTGGCAATGTAAAGAGATGAGGCAGTAAAAGCTATTGCTTTCACAAAGCTTTTTTTTTGCTTGGCCTAGATTGCCGCAGTGAATGCACGTTCATCTGAGGTGGCCATTTTTTAAAGGGTTAAAAAATTCCTAAATGCATTAAAAGACGGGTGCAATGTATGTGTGCACATCTGCCATCTTCAAATGTATTTTGTTTTACTTTAATAAATCCTGTTCAAAGATAGCTGTGGGATGCACGCACGTCTGTGATAGCCATCTCCGAATAGCTTATAATAAAATAAAACCATTGGTGAGTGCCCTCAAGCAGGGGCGCAACTTGAGCAAAATTTCGAGTGGGGGGGATGGGGGAGTGGGGAGTTGGACAGTTGGGGGTTAAGAAAAAATTTCAGAGGGGGGGTGGGGTGGGGGTGTACTCCTCCAGCAATAGTTACATTGGAGATGTAGGGGCTTTCGAAGGGGTGAAAAAACAACTAAGCCTCATTTACAAGCGAATAGTCTTTTAAAGACCTGTGAAGTACTCTGGTGCGGCTGTGTTTGTGCCCGGGAAACTGTCTCAGCCACAAACGAGGGGGGGGGGGGGGGGGCAAAGCCCTTTGTTCACAATGGGCGTTGCGCACCTGCCCTCATGTGTGCTTGCATGGGTTGGGGGAGTGGGGAGTTGGACAGTTGGGGGTTAAGAAAAAATTTCAGAGAGGGGGGGGGGTACTCTTCCAGCAATAGTTACAGTGGAGATGCAGGGGCATTCGGAGGGGTGAAAAAACAACAAAGCCTCATTTACAAGCGAATAGTCTTTTAAAGACCTGTGAAGTACTCTGGTGCGGCTGTGTTTGTACCTGGGAAACTGTCTCAGCCCCGGCTGCCACACACGAGGGGGGGGGGGCAAAGCCCTTTGTTCACAATGGCCGTCGCGCACCTGCCTTCACGTGTGCTTGCATGCGGGTGGCTATGTTGAAACATTTCAAATACCATTTTAAGATATCCGTCCACAGTGCAGCTCGCAGCAGAAAGTGAGAAAAAATGTGTATATATATATATATATATATATATACTAGCAGCCCATTCCGACGTTGTCCGGGGATGAAAAGTAAAGTGTGTAATGTTGTTACTGATGAAGTGTGACCTTATTGTAAGATTTCAGGGTAAACAACATTTTTAGTTTCATTTGAATGAGGATGTAGAATAAATTGATTTTTGGCATTACCGGTGCGAGAAAGTGCAACATATAACTTGCCATGAGTGAAGCAGTCTTCTCGTAAGTCGATGCCTATAACTTTGTATGTTTGACCTTGAGATTTGTTAATGGTAGAAGCAAAGGCAATTTTAATAGGGAATTGCAAACGTTTAAATTGAAATGGTAGATCTGTAGGGATCATGGGTATGCGTGGAATGTGAGCTAACTGTCCTGCTGCTGGTCCTGATAGAATAGTTGCTTTAATGGTATAAGGTAAAAGACTTTTAATTTGTAGTCGTGTTCCATTGCATAGATTGGGTGGATGTAGGTTGCGCAATAAGATGATTGGAATGCCTATTTTTAATTGTAGTACATGAGGCGGAAGTCCTGAAGGGTTAAGCGAGTTTAGGAATTTCTGAGGATAATGTACTGCGTCTTCAGTATCTAATACTGTGTTAATGGATTTATATATTTTATTTTCACCTGGGACTTGTTGGAGTATATGTTCATTGATGTGGTTGACATTTGTGTTTCTGGGTGCAACTATAGCACTTTCACAAATCCATTGGTAGTGTTTGTTAATAATCAGTTGAACGTCTGGGTACACATGTTGTATGAGTTCTTGTAAGGTAGAGACAGCCGTTCCTAATTTTTCAATGTTAATGTTATCATTTATGTTTGGGAATTGGCCATTGCCAACTTGTAGTAGAAGATCAGCAAACATATTATCTCCACCTCCTAAATGTGTCCTCATGTTAGTGCGTAAGGTAAGAGTTTGTATGGAGTCCCATAGGTGTGATGCTTTTAAACATGCTTTAAGTATATCCGCACGTGTTCCTCTTGGGACAACTGGAAGAGTCTGACGGAAGTCACCTGCAAAGACAAAAGTGACACCACCCATGATTTGATGAGAATTTCGAATGTCTTGCAGAGTTTGGTGTATGGCGTCTATATGTGCGCGGTGTGTCATAGTGCATTCATCCCACATAATAAGAGACATCCTTTCAAGCATTGTGCCTACGGGTCCGTTTTTGCGTATTGAGCAAGTGGATTCTTTTTCAATGGAAACCGTTAAAGGTAGTTTAAAGGTGGAGTGTGCTGTTTTTCCTCCAGTTAGCAAAGTGGCAGCTATTCCAGAAGATACAACTGCAAGAGCCAATAGTCCTAAAGAGCGTATTTTTGCAAGTATTAGGTTTATTAAGTAAGTTTTCCCAGTCCCTCCTGGTGCGTCTAAGAAGAAGATTTTTCCATCTTTTGTTTCCACACTTTCAACAATGGTGTTATATGCTATTGTTTGATCGGGCACTAAGTTTGGCAAATGTTGTGCAACGTATTGCAGTAGGTTCTCTGTAGAGTTTTCAAAATTAGTATGGTTGTAAGGTGTATGTATACTTCTATTTGTTTGCGGCAGTTTGAAATCTTTTAAAGTTTTTTCACTTAGTACATACAGCGAGTCTTCCATTTCAATGAGACCTTGGTTAAAGAGGTCATTAGTCATTGGTAGTGATTCATCATTTGTTTCTTGACGCCTATTGTGTAGTATATCTTCACACAAATCTTCTTTGTATTGCTCCCATAAAGTAAGAGGATCAGATGGGTTACAAAACAGCACAAAGTAACAAACAATTCACGTAGCTTAGATGGGGAATGTGAAAGTGCAGCATCACCTAATGTATGTTTCCAATGTTGGTCATCTTCAATGAGTCCAAGTTCTTTACACGCTGCTTGATAGGTAGGCATTAGTTGTCCGTTAAAAGAGTGTCAAAGCCTGTAGGTCCGCGAACATGTTGTAAAAGAATGCGTAAGTGGAAACACTCCGATTGGTTTGGGTGAATAGTGAGTCTTTTTTTACACCAGGGTGTCCTAATACTTGCTGTCCATGTTTTCGCCGTTTAAAATTTGAATTTGACCATGTATAGTATTGTGGTACTTCTTGGTATAGCAATGTTTTTGCGAAATTGTCGGTGGCACACAATTGGAAGAAGGCAGTAAGCGTTGTGTGCGTTGGGTTCTGTGCTACATGTAGAATGTTTTTGTCATTGAAATAGACTCCTTGACCATTTTCAAGATGCACAGCTAGATGTGTGACAGTGGGATGGCGTTCATGAATGTGAAACTCTAGAATGCGCCACACTGCTTCGGAAGTGCTAATATACCGTCCATTTAGATATGTGTCTATTTCATTGTGTTTGTTTTCAATAGCAGCAGTTCTTGATCCGAGCCTTTGTTAATATATTTGCAAATATATTTGATTGCTTTAACAGATTGGCAGTATTCAATATTAATGTGAGCATTGAAAGTGCAACAGAGTAGTGATGAATGTGGAACAACCCACTGATTATTGACAGTGACTTCCTGTCCTCTAACCGTCATTGTGACAGTATGTCCACCATGTTCGGTGTTCCTCCTACGATAAATGGGGTAGCCATTAACCCCAGTTTCAGTTTGATTAATGAGAGGTCGTGGGTATTTTTTGGTGCAAATCCCGTTTTTCATACACGGTGAAAGAATGTTGTGTTCACCACAAGGACCATGTATCATGTTTTTCTTGACAATCAGAAAAAGTTTAGGATCCTTAATAGGATCAGGCAGCTCAGCGGAGATAATGAGATCAACGTCATCAGCATTAATTTTTGGGTCAAGCCATAATAGTAGGTGTACATGAGGTAGTCCTCTCTTTTGCCATTCAATAGTAAATATGTAAGCTTTAGTAGATCCAAAGATAACCTGTTGTGTTAATAGTTTCATTAGTGTTTTAACTTTTAAATTGAATACCCGTGCAACTATGTCATGTCTATCGCATGGTTTTTGTTTTGGGAACAGTTGATCTTTAATTTCTTGCCACTCTGGATTGCATGTGAAAGTAATGAATAAATCTGGTCTGCCATAATGCCTGACGTATGTCATAGCATCTTGTGTTTTTTTGTGCATGTACCTTGGTGATCCAGTGAAGGTAGCTGGTAAAATAATGTGCTGTCCAATGTCTTGAGCTTGTACGTTGTGATCTTGATTGACAGCATCTTTTAAATTGATGTAGTTGTCTGCAGGTAGTTGTTTTTGATTGTGCCTGATAAAGTCTAGTCTTTCTGTGATCATCTTGGCCATCATATCTACAATGTATTGATTGAAGAGATTGTGGAACTAATGCAAGGTATTGAAAGTTGTAATTTCTAACCATAAGAGTATAGGCATAGTACTGCATGCATGTAACTGTTTTGTTTGTTGCAGAGTTTGTTTGTGGTATATTGAGACAATAACCATCTTCACCTGTAGGGAATAGGATGGGGTATTGTAAAGGATCATAGGATCTATGTAATTCAGATATGTTGCGTAATACTCCCTCTCGGGTATGTAATACAATGTCGCGTGGTCCCTTGTTCTCGTTGACTAAAAGAACTGCAACTTCATCGGTAGTTGGTGCATTATATCTTCCTGCATGTGTATTTGGTGGCCGTTTATCAGCGTGTATAATAATGCGCAAATCTTCCTCTTGTGAATTCATTTCATAGTTGTACTTTAGTGAACGAATGTATATGTTATGTTGGTGCAATGTGTCTTGTAGTAGTTGTATAAGGTGTGTGTTTGAATTTGGCACCATGTGTGAGCGTGCGTCTATTTGTTGTTGTTCAGATAGGAAATATATTTGTAGGAACTGTGGCGCTTTCCCTTCCATTGGAAGTGCACTTCCAATCAAGTGGTATAACTGTCCCTGTATTTTAAATGTTGGCATGAAATTTCCTTCCCTAACTTCATTTGCCCCAAAGGATGTCATTTGGAATAGAGTATTGTAACGATGTGTGTTTGTTAAGAAATGATTTGAAAGTGTGTGAGTGCCATCTAGTAGTTGCCTAATGAGTGGCGTTGGATCTTGAATGTTGTTAAGAAGTACTTTTCCTGATGAGCAGCAAAGGCCTTTAGGTTCTGCCTTCCATTTAAGTGTGTTGCAGTGAGTACAGACATTGTCCATGTCTCCAATTTTGACATGTGGACTGTTGCAGTAGTCATGAAGTGGGTTGTAGTTGAATGCAGATCTGAGAGTGTGTGTGTGTTATACTGTATATTCTTCTTGTTGTGATTGCATATTTGGAGTTATTAAAGTAGCTGTTTTTGTATGTGAGTGGTGTCTTTGTTGGTTTTGTTAGTGTTGTCAGCGTGTGTGGTATTAGAAGTTGTTGGCTGTGGAGTACTGTTATGATGGCGTTGTGAATGTGTTATATCGTTTGTTTGTGGAAGACGTGAGGTTGATGGTGCATCGATGTTATGTAATGTTTCCTCATTATTTGTGTGTATTAGTCTTATGCGCTTGTTTGTGTTTGCACGTTTTTTATATGTAGTCCGTGAAAGATGTGTTTTCCTCTTCACCATATTGAAATGTATGTGTTTTAAATATTGACAAAAGAGAGAGTAATGTAGTTACGTTGATGTTCACTGTTGCTTTCCCTAATTGTTTTTGTGTAGTAATGTGTGTGCCACCATTGCCTACGTAACGTTTATTCTTGTGCCCGAGTGTGTAGCATATATTGCAGTATTATACCCCAAATAGTACTTTGTTTTGTCTTGTAACCTGCACACTTGTCACTGTTTCCTCCTGGCAGTTTTTGCTACCTTATGTATTTTGTTTTGTCACAATTATCACTTTTCCCTCATGTATTTGAACGTCTGCTTTTGTAATCTGTTCACGTGTAATGTGCTCCTTATGTTTCAGTTCTGTTAGTTTCACAAACCACTTTTCCCTTGTAACAGACAGTATGCTACCTTTCACATTTAGTTTGGTGTTGATACTTGCACAAGTGCTACCATTGCCTAAATAACGTTTATTCTTGTGCCCGAGTGTGCCTTTTGTGAGGCGCTCTGATGCCTTCGGGTAAGCTCGGCGCTCAGTGCTATTTAAATATGGGTCTGTGCTACATAAAGAGTGCTAGCATTGCCTAAGTAACGTTTATTGTTGTGCCTGAGTGTGCCTTTTGTGATGCGCTCTGACGCCTTCAGGTAAGCTCGGCGCTCAGTGCTATTTAAATATGGGTCCGCGCTACATAAAGAGTGCTACCATTGTCTAAGTAATGTTTATTCTTGTACCCGAGTGTGCCTTTTGTGATGCGCTCTGACGCCTTCGGGTAAGCTCGGCGCTCAGTGCTATTTAAATATGGGTCCGTGCTACATAAAGAGTGCTAGCATTGCCTAAGTAACGTTTATTGTTGTGCCTTTTGTGATGCGCTCTGATGCCTTCGGGTAAGCTCGGCGCTATTTAAATATGGGTCTGCGCTACATAAAGAGTGCTACCATTGCCTAAGTAATGTTTATTGTTGTGCCTGAGTGTGCCTTTTGTGATGCGCTCTGACGCCTTCGGGTAAGCTCGGCGCTCAGTGCTATTTAAATACGGGTCTGCGCTATATTAAGACCGCTTTGTGTCATTTCCGCGCTCTGTAAAACACGCATAAATCAATCCTCGATAGCGTTTCTCCGTGAACAAATGGGGGCGTGCTTACTTCCTGTTTTCCCCCTTTATGACGTGTTTGGCCAATGGTTACAGAGATGATATCTTTTTTATTAGAATTCGTGTGTGTGTTTTATTTTCAGCGTTGTGATTGGTGTACAATCTTATTGACCCTGCCCCCTGTTTGACGTCATTTTACAGTCATCGTCGATGGAAGGCACGCCCGCTTTTGCCTTCGAGTTTAATTCAGTGCTATTTAAATACGGGTCCGTGCTTTATGAAGACGGCTTTGGGTAATTACTGCGCTAATTTAAAAGTCATAAATCAATCCTTGATAGCGTTTTTGGTATTTGCAAATGTTAGTTTGAAATGGTTTTTACCGCGCTAATTTAAAAGGCATAAATCAATCCTTGATAGCGTTTTTGGTATTTGCAAATGTTAGTTTGAAATGGTTTGAAATCCTGTGAAAGCGCATTTTCGCTCTCGGTCTGCATATATCAGTGAAAGCGCATTTGCGCTCTATGTGTGCAATGTAAGGGGCGCTCTATGTGTGCAATGTAAGCCCTATGTTTGTTCTTTGCAGTTGGCATGTCCCTGTGAATGCCCCCATTTTTGGTTTGAGACGCCCACGGCCACGTTCTTACACACGACCACGCCCCCAAGGGACTACTTTTACACTTTTGGCGTTTTTGCTTTTTAATGTATATGGTGTACACATCTATAGCCTATGTCCTTCTGCTATATCTCCCCTTTCAAATGGTGTATTGGGTGTAGTGATTGGTGCATTACTTTTGTAGTTTACCTGGCTCAAAGGTTTGTGTTCTCTCTTTATAATAGTAGTATATATATATATATATATATATATATATATATATATATATATATATATATATATATATATATACACATTTGAGTCCAAAGGAAAATGAAAACGCACTCGCTCGTGTTGTATTTTAAAGGTTTACAGCAGCTTTATTTTCGGCCAGTAACCTAACACGTTTCACCTTTACAAAAGGCTTGCTCACGGGATGTTGAGCTATTGTTAGAGTCCTTCTTTTATTCTCTGAAAACACAGTGACTTTCTGTTTTCACATGGTGCATTGTGGTCTATGTAGTTTTTTGTGTTATTTAATCACAAAAAGTGTTAAGTGCCCATTGTTCGTGAATAAAGTTTTTAAAAAAAGAGGGGAAGGGAAGGTTGCACAATCTTGGTGAGCAGAAATGATTTTGATCACTTTCTCCTTTGTGAGTAAATCATTAATCCGGTTGTATCTCTCTGGTGAGTTTATACCGGTTATAGTTGTCATCTTAGTCACTGTCAAATTTGGAGCATTTGTTACTTGACTTATAGCCCTCTAGTGGGTTTTTGGGCCATTTCGCTTGATCATCTCTTTTTTGCCCTTTTCTTTCCCCAGTTTTCTTCATTTTTTACAGATGGACATATAAAACTTCATGTTGGTTAAGACCTCTCGGTTCAAGGGTCCTAAAGGTTATTATGTGTTTTGATTCTTTTCGTCTCAATGTCTTCAGACGATCTCCTCCTCTCTCAGATGCTGGTATTTGTTCTATGGCACAGTACCGTAACTTCTCCCAATCACTATCGTGGAATTTGTCCATATGTCTTGCGATCGCGTTCGTTCGGCCTTTGTGGGTTGTGGCTCTTGTGTGTTCTAAGATTCTTTTTTTGACTTCAAAAATAGTACTCCCAATGCACTTTTTATGGCAAGGGCATTCCACCATGTAAATGACATATGGGCTCTGACATGTTAGGTGCTGGTAAATTTTCCATTTAGTGCCCTTCTTGATTTCAATTTCCTTAGCGGTGGCGGCTATTTTGCATACTTTGCAGTGTCTGCATGGCCAAAATCCGTTCCGTTGCAGCCAAGTTGTTTTCGGTACATCTTTGAAGTGACTGTGCACAAGTTGATTGATATATATATATATATATATATATATATATATATATATATATATATATATATATATATATATATATTTTACAGCAACAATCCTCCACCAAACTACCATTTCAGGAAAATGAAGGAGGCGGACCACAAGGAACCAGGCAGGAAGGTATTTATTGCTCCCCCGCTCTGCTGCGACGCGTTTCGAGCACAGCCGTGCTCTTGCTCCCACCATAAATGATATATATATATATATATATATATATATATTATTTTTTTTTAGACCATTTGGCTTGGACCCTGTGTAAATGGACGCCTGCTAGTGGGGGAGAACTGGGGAAGATAAAAAGAGCAGGAAGAGAGATGGAGAGTAGGTGTCCCTCCCACGCACTGCAAAGCAAGGTCTGACATTAGAAGTGGTTGGATAAATCATCCAATCAGGGCACTCTGAAAGCTAAATGTAGAATAAATGTCATGTTAAAAACATTTGTTAAGCGCACGTTCACCGGACGGTTTCTTGGCACTGAAGAATAGGGATGACAGAAATCGAATTATCCAGGGAAGAGAGTAAAAACAAAAGCATCCTTTATAAGTAAGGGGTTGACCCAAATCCTAAATCACCATTCCCTCCTACAACACAATCTGAAGCTCCTATGCCAAGTTGCGGATTGAAAAGAAATATTGCAATTTCGATTTTTAAGGAGCAAATATATAACATAAGTAGTCAAATTTGGTGTGGTGGGGAATAGCTTTTTAATCTGCTTAGAAAAAAAATCCTGTTCCTGAGAGCACGTGGATCATGAAGAATTAACATGTGGGATAGTGCTGCATTCAAAATAAGTGATGCCTGACCTGCCGGATTTGCAAGCCCAGCCTGCAATCTTTCTGTGTCCTCGAGCCCAGGTATTTTAATGGTTAAACAAAACCGGGATTAAATAGGTTTTAGAAGCAGTTTTCATTGAGTAATTGATGCTGGGGGCAGAAACACTATGAATGCAAACACCTGACCTGAACCCGAAGCAGCTGCAGTGCTGGCCAACCAAAGCCAGCCGCCACTGAAAGCGTGGCGGGTTATTGCCTTTTATGTATGAGAAGACAGTCCAGGAAAATCCAAGAACATTGCATTTGCACCTAAACACACACATAGCCACATGGTTGATGCTGGTTCCCACCATACTAAGAGTGAAGGCTATTTGCTTCTGTCAGGTCAGTTCTTTTACATAGCACTAGCTAATCTTACTAGAACTCAATTGATCATTGACAGTTTGGCAATTAATAACGAAACAATCCAATGAATTCAATAAGGTGGTTTGGGAAACAAATCGGTGAAGGCAACATTAAAGGGACGCCGACAAAACCAACAGTTTCGGCCTTTGTATGGTGAACGCTACAGCATGGGTAGCAGTCGTGCAGACTCTCCTCATCCGGAGAACAGGTACATTATGGACTAGGCCTGTTAAGGTTTCCATTACATATGACACACGTGAAGCGTCCCCAACACACCCACAGGTAATTTCTCAAAAGAATCATAATACTCAGAATAATGTACTTCCCCCATTGACTCCTGTTAAAGCACAGGCAATTTCAGGTGGGAGCCATCCAAAATAAATCAATTTTTGGCTTAAAATGTCTGAAGTCTCGCACCTGAATAGGGTCTATTGGTATGTCGGTTTATGATGCTCGAGAGGAGTCTGTCATTTGGAGCAGTAGGTGAACTGGACACCCTACTCTTAAGTCAGGCAGTACAGCAAGCCAGCAGAGGAGGAACTACACGCACTGGTCCAAATTTGCACCAACGCAGAATCTCACCCAGCACATCTCTTTTCCCTCTCAAGGTCATTAATGACAAATGGCAGCTGTGCAGCCACAGGCGGCAGCGAGGACCATCTCTGGACAGGTTCCTACAAAGGGAGGCTGAGAATAAACATTCGAAGTGTCTGTGATGAGTGAACATTATCATCTTCTGAACCACCATCTTTTAGAACAAGCATTGGAGATGCAATAGGTCTCGCATTAGGAAAGTTTGAGCTATTGGTATTGTAAATGACACTTTTTTTATTTATGTGTTGGTTTTGAAAGTAGCAAAATTAATAGCTTTGTCAGTTACAATGTCAATAGTTTTAACTTTTGCAAATGTGACACCTATAGCATTTGTAATGCAATGTGTGTTGTATTTACGTGACTTAGATGTATTGATATTACAAATAACAATGGCTTTTAATTTTGTAAATAATTAATACTTAAATAAAAGTTATTGTAATTTATAATGGCAATAGCTTAAACGTTTGTAAATAACTTTTGTGAAGATTATGTTCAGTGCATTTTATTGTGACGAAAATCCAAGAACATTGCATTTGCACCTAAACACACACATAGCCACACACATAAAGATGTGGTGGTGGTGGATCTGGGGGATATGGTGGTGGTGGATGTGGTGGTGGTGGTGATGGTGGATGTGGGGGTGGATGTGGTGGTGGATGTGGTGGTGGATGTGGTGGTGGTGGAGGTGGTGGTGATGTGGTGGATGTGGTGATGTGGTGGTGGTTGTGGATTTGGTGAAAGTGGTGGTGGATGTGGTGGTGGTGGTTGTGGATGTGGTGAAAGTGGTGGTGGATGTGGTGGTGGTGGATGTGATGGTGGTGGATATGGTGGTGGATGTGGCGGTGGATGTCATGGTGGATGTGGAGGTGATGGTGGATGTGGTGGTGGTGGATGTGATGGTGGATGTGATGGTGATGGTGGATGTGGTGGTCGATGCAGTGGTGGTGGATGCGGTGGATGTGGTGATGGTGGATGCGGTGGTGGTGGTGGATGCGGTGGTGGTGGTGGATGCGGTGGTGGTGGTGGATGCGGTGGTGGTGGTGGATGCGGTGGTGGTGGTGGATGGGGTGGTGGTGGATGGGGTGGTGGTGGTTGTGGTGGTGGATGTGGTGGTGGATGTAGTGGTGGTGGATGTAGTGGTGGTGGTGGTGGATGTGGTGGTGGTGGATGCGGTGGTGGTGGATGCGGTGGTGGTGGAAGTGGTGGTGGTGGATGCGGTGGTGGTGGAAGTGGTGGTGGATGTGGTGGTGGATGTGGCGGTGGTGGATGTGATGGTGGTGGATGTGGTGGTGGATGTGGCGGTGGATGTCATGGTGGATGTGGATGTCATGGTGGATGTGGTGGTGGTGGTGGTGGTGGATGTGATGGTGGATGTGGTGGTGTACGGGGACCGAGCCTTCAGCAAAAACGCCCCAGAAGCATGGAACTCCCTCCCCACACCTTTGAGAGAAGAGCCAGATCACGTCAGATTTCGGAAACTGCTCAAAACCTGCCTCTTTAACCCTTAGTATCCCAACCCTCAAACTCCTCTGAATCTGCTGAATCCAAGGATCTTGTCTGCTCCTAGCGCTCTGAGACCTTCGGGTGAATTACGCGTTTTACAAGTGAAATAAATGTAAATGTAAATGTAAATGTATGCGGTGGATGTGGTGGTGGATGTGGTGGTGGATGCGGTGGTGGTAGTGGTGGATGGGGTGGTGGTGGTGGTGGATGTGGTGGTGGATGTAGTGGTGGTGGTGGTGGTGGTGGATGCGGTGGTGGATGTGGTGGTGGTGGATGTGATGGTGGATGTGGTGGTGATGGTGGATGTGGTGGTGGATGTAGTGGTGGTGGTGGTGGTGGTGGTGGTGGTGGTGGTGGTGGTGGTGGTGGTGGTGGTGGATGCGGTGGTGGTGGTGGTGGTAGATGCGGTGGTGGATGTGGTGGTGGTGGATGTGATGGTGGATGTGGTGGTGATGGTGGATGCGGTGGATGTGGTGATGGTGGATGCGGTGGTGGATGGGGTGGTTGTGTAGATTGTCTAGAAGCCTTGTATCAGCAGAGCTAGGCATTATTGACATAACAGCAGTGGCACACAGGTGGGTAACATGCACGTGACCTGGTGACCCTGGAGGCGTGAGTGGTAGGACATTGTTACACTCCTACAGTGTGCGTCTGTGTGGTGTGTCCTGGTGCGTGTCTGTCCGTTTTCACGTGCATTTATTCTGGGAAGGTATGTGTGTCCGTCAGTCTTTGTTAGAAAATGGTTGAAGGGACATCTGTTGTAGAAGTGTTTGCGACTGTTTCCGTGTGAATGCGTGCCTGCGGGTGTTTATCATCTGTGGGAGTCTCTTTGCAAAACGACATGTATGTTCGTGTGTATGTGTGCTCGCACGTGCCTGCGTTAATGTGAATGTGCGTAATATTGTGCGTAGTGTGTGTGTCTATATGCGTGCGAGTGTGTTTCTCTGTATGTGTCTGTGCGCGCGTGTTGCACCATTGTGTGCGTGTCCGTGGGCGTGTGTAATGATGTGATATGCAAAACTGGCATTTAGTGCTATAGTTTAGTATGACATGCATTATTGTGTCGATTTTTAGGTAGGAAGAGGTCTTTTACACAAACGATAGTGCAAAACTCACAGTCTGCAGACGTCGGCCTCCCAACAATAGCCCCTTTGCTTTAAAAGAAGACTATGACAGACGCGGGGCTCCCGGACACTTGAGGGCATTGCTGTGGGGAGGGGGGGAGGAGAAATGCGACACGGCGGGCAGGGGAGGGGGCGGAGCGGGGAGAGGGTGTGAAAGCAGCAGAGGCCTTTGAAGTGAAGCTAAGCTTCACTTCAAAGGTGTGGGAGGAGTGCGGCTGAGGGAACAGACGGCGATTTGGTGAGGTGCACGCGCATTTTAGGTCAATGCGCTTGCGCATTGACCTAAAAGCCACGGGCACAGCACCAAATCGCCCAGTTAGGTAAAGTCTGTTTAAGACGCTATATATCGAGCTCCCTCTCAATGCCCATTATGACAATAATGATAGGAGCAAATTTGGAAATTCAGGGAATAATGAAACGTCCATAGACAATAACAAACATATACAAATAACCTCTCCCAATTAATGTCAAGAGTGACTGCATACAAGTCAAGAATAGAATACATTAAATAGTACTTGTAGCCTTTGCAAAGGCAAGAAGGATGGTAGCAACAGTTCCAAACGGCCTTGTTTTATGGCGATCACAATCAAATGTCATGAGACACCAATTTTTTTGACATAGACATGAATTGTATAATTTTAGGATTGTAGAACTAGCGTATGAATGTGTTACATTAGATTAGGTGGAGGGAAAAACAACATAGAAAAATTGGCAAAATCGATGGAAATGAAAGCATGTCACCAAAAATGTACGATGACGAAAAATGCAGCATACATTGTTTTGTTTTTAAAAAACAAATCGGTATAAGAC
Source organism: Lissotriton vulgaris (assembly GCF_964263255.1). Lineage (NCBI taxonomy): Eukaryota > Metazoa > Chordata > Amphibia > Caudata > Salamandridae > Lissotriton > Lissotriton vulgaris. The sequence continues at coordinate 99,403,076 of NC_141698.1, forward strand.
AAAATGTGTTCTTAAATGTTTTGCTTTACTGGTGTATTTCCGGAGCAAAGATAAACGTATGTAAGGCTGCAACCAGGCGTGCACCCACTTTAATAACGGCTGTCAGATATCAATCAGAGTGATAAGTCATGAAATACACATTTATTTTAGAAAAAAACAGGTTGTGATGCCGGTGTCTCGTGCAATTACTAGGCTGTCTCTATATATATATATATATATATATATATATATATATATATATATATATATATATATATATATATATATATATATATATATATATATATATATATATATATATATATATATATATATATATATATATATATATATATTCTCACTTTGCATTTCTGGTGCAAGCATTTTCAAATTAAAAATAGTTAGGAAATGGCAATACCCAGTCTGAACACTGCACAGCCGGAGTGCAACGCGATGCAGTATTCTGCTTTGTCTTTAGGGGTGGCTCCGGGAGATGCATTAGTGTATGTGTGCGTTTTGTCTTTAGGAACAGTGCCTGTAAACCTGCGAGGAGAATGTTTCTACATATGTGTTTTTTTAAGCCCATTTAAAATGCGTGCATGTGTGTCTGCTACGTTAGCCACGGAGTGAGGCCTGTCTCTGTCGCTGGCTGTGTGCGCTACGAGGGTGAACGCTCTCCAGGCCATTGGTGTGCCTGGCTCGAGGGCGCTTCAGCAACAAACCCCAGTTGTTTGCAAATGTTAAAATACAATTGCTCGACGTAAACGGACGTGCTAGTGATGCTGCCAGACGAAACAAACAGTTGTGTTGAACAATTTAAATAGGCAATAAAGTACAAATATGAACAGTCAAGGGAGGGGACGTGGGTGGTGTGAGGTGCATTTAAAGCAGAACCCCCCTCCACGCGAATGGCCTTTGCTTTAAAAGAAGACTATGACAGAAGCGGGGCTCCCGGACACTTGAGGGCATTGCTGTGGGAGGGGGGAGGAGAAATGCGACACGGCGGGCAGGGGAGGGGGCGGAGTGGGGAGAGGGTGTGAAAGCAGCAGGGGCCTTTGAAGTGAAGCTAAGCTTCGCTTCAAAGGTGTGGGAGGAGTGGGGCTGAGGGAACAGACGGCGATTTGGTGTTGTGCACGCGCATTTTAGGTCAATGCGCTTGCGCATTGACCTAAAAGCCACGGGCACAGCACCAAATCGCCCAGTAAGTTAAAGTTTGTTTAAAGCCCTATATGCTCGCAAGCTCGATGCGCATGCGCATCGAATAGCTCGACCTAAAAATAAATCCAGATGTTTCCACTTATCACAGGCAAGATACTAAAACTACGATATCGGAGGTCCTTGCTTTGTTAACAATATGGCAAAGCATGAATGACCAGTGTTTCAGTCTTCAGAGACCGACAATCTATAGGACAAAAGAATTCTCAGAATTTCCTGGAACTAACCTTGAGATTGATAACATTCAAAATCCATGATCTGATAGGCAGGGGTGTGGAGTTTAATAAAATATCAACTTGTCCATGGGTCAGGTTGCTTCATAAATCTACTTCTCCTGTTAAAAAAAAACAAAAAAAAAACCTTGTCCCTTTGGTGCCATCTAGTGCGGCGACAAATTATGGCAGCAATCTCATTATTTAAGAGTCCTGACCATAGCATCTCTGTTTATGCCAGCGCTCATATAATAGTAGGGTTTGAATACTAGCAACTCCCTTATTTTGCCACCTTTCCGTAGATCTACAAACTGGAGCTGGAGGGAGCAGTAAGCAATTGTCCCCGGCTTGGAATGCCCTTTTGAGTATGTGCAAACGTACTAACTTGCATGTTTTAGGTATTTTCACCAGCTCACCAGAAAGGTTGGAAATGTACTCCTGACAAGGGCAGAAGTAAAACTTCTTCCGGGGCTGGGGACAAAAGGGGTTGGAGGGAAATCGAACTTGTAAGAGAATTTTGCATGAGTAAATCTACACGTGCATATTTGTTTGTACTAAAATTCAGTTTGCAAATATTCTGTAGGAGTTCGATTCATGGGCATTCAGGAAAGCCGTAAATCAGCATTAATGCAAAGGTATATTCCATGGGCGCACTTTTGTGACTTTGAATTAGGTCTGGTATTAACTAAGACCTTTATTAAACTTTTCTCTCACTCAGCTGGCTTCACTGTGAGCGACAGCATTCTACTCTTTAACAAGGAGCATAATGGCATCAAACCAATTTTTTTTTTTTTACTGACAGGGACAACTGTGGCAATGTCTGTTTTTTTAGATCAAAAAATATTTTGGCTTTTTGCCAATGTTTGTTATAATGGTGAGGGCCTGGCAGCTCCCACAACAATAAAGTTTAATAAAAGCCATGACAAAACAAGACATGCATTGACAAAACCAAAAGGCTGACCACCAACGTAAGACCTATTGGCATTGCCAACGCTTGTTTATTTTCATGTTTCCCATAATCTTGTTGAAACTGGTTACACTGATTTTCCATTATGATGTTTTTTGGGACATACTAGCAAGCATCAAACACATTTTACTAAATGATGCTTTTAAAAAATGGTCCCTAAAATTACAAAGTAGTTTAGCAAAACGTTTTGTTTTCCTTATTGCATTTTTAAGTTAACATTTTATTTTAAAAGCAAAGAATCCTCAATCTTGCTTTTAACACCTTAGTAGCTATGGAACGTCCAGCTCCAGTGCTGAACGTTCCATTGCGCAGGTGAGGTTCGAACGTCCAACGGCAGCACTCCTGAGGTAGTGGTGCCGTCGGCCGTTGGACTAGGCGCAGCACTTATGAGGTTAAGCTTCTGCAAATAGTTGCAACTAATCAGAGAGCATTCAGAGAGCATTATACATGGACTCATATTGTTAAGCTTTGCCATAGTGTATACTGGAACCACTTTTAGTAGTGCAGTCCGAGCTTCCAACATTTCTTTAGAGCATTCACCCTAATAATATAGGCTTTCCATTAATGAACCTTAAATACAAGTTCAAACAGCATTAACATACGGAAACAAATATTACCGGAACTGCAGACAATACCCTTCCCTGATACATAATGCGGTGCTGTTAACTGAAAGCCAAAGGTTTTGTGCTGCATGGGGTTGGGCCTACTTGTCCCAATGGCAAAATAAACATGAAAACATGTTGTCCTTGATCCCAAAGAATATGCCCTGGGTTTGGGCTATAGGAATTCCACACCCCTGGATAGGGCACTGATCCACTCATGACACTCATTTTCAGTGTAGTGATATAAGGCACTCTTGACACTAGTGTGGTGTTGTGCCACTATTCTTGCCTGCAAAAGCTTATCAGGCATGACTGCAAAAACAGGTAGTTTTTGTGGGTGTTACCTTTTATTTTGAGTTAGATGATGTGTATGAGGAGGAAAGAAGTGCTCAGGTCATTACGCAGCAGCACTGTCAGAGCATAATTAAAGAAGTATCACCAGGAAAGCGTGTTGCAAAAGACACACAATTGATGGATGGAAGGCGTGTTGAGTGCTAGCGTTTATGCAGATGTTCTGTAGAAGAGAGAAGTGTTCAAGTGCAAAGACAGTGGGGAGGCAGCACTTACCGAGGGTCCAAGATGGTTGCACATAATTTGAAGCTTCAGGAGATACCCCGGTTCTTTGCCTGTCTGCTCAAGAGCTAATGGATAATAGAGAGCCCATAACTGTTACATGCTGGGGATTTCCATTTATGCCTCCCCTGGAGCGGCTCGGGCAGTATTGGTGTGCCAGAAGGTACTTACTGGAGTCTGAGAAGGAGGACGAAGAGGAGGTTTTCAGATGGCATGACGTATTATTACCAGAGCAGTGACTTCACAAACTGGTCCCTGCTGACGTGTGTGGGAAGGAGACACTGCCAAAGGAAGTCATAAGGGTATGGTGTTTCCCAGAGCTGAGAACTATATTCTGTCAGTGGCGTTACCATAAAGTCAAAGTTTTCGCACATTACGCACACTAAGAATACAGGCATTCTTACAGTGGTAACCTGTTATGTCTCAGAGAACAAGCATTGGCAAAGCAGATTTGGCAGTGAAACTTACTGACATACCCGAATACTGGCGTTTGGTCATCTTGGTTTGCAATGTGGTCATCTAAATATGCAGATGCTCAATTATTTTGGCTCTGATGAAGCGATCATAAACTTGTGAAACATGTGTTGGCCTTGTTTAGTTCTGATATTTGGATTAGTGCGCAACTTCAGGAACACCTCTTGAATAAACCAAACCAGTAATTTACGAATAGACCAATAAGGAGTCATGTGTTAAGTTTATACTCAAGAAAGACCAGATTCAATCTTATAATCAATGATTTCTTTAACTAGCAAATTTTTACAGGCATGTTTTTCAGAACTGTTCATCCGTTGTGCAAACTACTGCGAAATGTCTCAGAAAATGAACAGCATTTCGATAGTCAGCGGAAGCTGGTGCTGACTATCAAAGGTTAAAGACCCGTTTCACGACAGTTCATTTGTTTTGACATTCAAATACTAGTTTGCCTTTTTGATAGATGTGGATTCTTCTCATTACACCATAGATAAATCTTGTCCAAAATCATTGCGAGCAAAGAGCAGGTTTCACCCAGTGGCACAATGTTCTTGTACGTTCACTCCCTGTAAAATGAATTACTGTCTCAATGACTAGGAATTGCTGGCCTTCAAGTGTTCATTTGAAGGATGGAGACTCTGTCTGAACGGGCCATATCACATTGTAGAAATGTTTATAGATCACTGAAACCCTACAGTATTTTAAATCAGCACAGGGTCGAACACCATGTTAACTGAGGTGGACATTATTCTTTTCGGACTTCAGCATCATGAAGTGGCCCCGGTTAATGCTTTGTCCCATGTGCCAGCATACGTCATAGATTCTCAAGAAAAGCAACCTGAAACACCTCTAATTTTAGTGTCCAATCCAACTCCTTCAGTAAATGCTCCAATTGTAGCAACTTTCACTAGCCCTTCTAACACCTTTTTAGCATAAATAATGGCAGCACCCATGGACAAAATAAAAAATTGTAACAAGCCATTTCTAGCCATACCAAACAAAAACGTTTAGTGTGCCATGATCAGGCTCCATTTGCGCCAACTACTGACCTGCAACAGCAAGTTGTCATGAATCAAAGATGACTTGACACCCAGGCTTAACTAAGATTAATGCAGCTATACAACATTATTTTTGGTTGGCTACTTTAAAAGAGGATGTCATTCACTATGAACCCTCAGTTACAGTCTCCCTTTAGCCCTTTTTTTGCATAAGTGTTTGTGCAGCACATAGTAAAGTACCAGGCATACCTACTGCAATAATAATAGTTTGAGGCTCACAATTCGTGTGACACTTCTGGCTATCATTATGCAAAATATTCAGCATTCAAGCAATGTTATCTAATAGTTACCATCCATATATGGATGGCAAGAGCGAATGTATGAACAAAACTTTAGGTCAATATCTTCATTGTTAAGCCTTACAACAAGAAGAGGAATGGGGTGAGACTCTTTAGTTTGCAGAGTTGATTTACAACACAAAACATACATCTTTAGGAATGTCATATTTTATTATTTGTTGGGGTACCATCCAAACATGTTGCTCTTTGATTGGCCAGTTACTTCATCTTTAACCTATGTGAAAGAAAATCAAAAGCAACAGCATTCATTTAATCAACTAGCTGAATGCCACTTTGAACGGAGAAAAATGAGATTCCATGCACAAGCTAGCTGATAAACGTCGTACTAGTGCACCCATTTACAAGATAGGTCATTAAGTCTGGTTACTTACAAAACATTTACAGTAATTTGGAAACCTAAGCCCGAAATGTTTAGGTCTTATTACAGTCCAGAAAAAAAATAAGTAGTAATTACATTAGACCTTCCCCCAACTGTGCAAACACTCTGCTATCGGTCTCAATCCATTTACTTGGCAATTAAGGACCATGTAGAGGAAGAATATGAAATACATTGCATACTGAATTCTATAACGATCAGGAATCGTTTATTACTAGTTAGATTACAAAGGTTTCCGCCCAGAAGAACAGTGCTGTGAACCAATTTCACACAGCCATACCCCCCACTCACGTGGACAAATTCACAAGAAATATTTCTAGAATTCAGGCAGATTACCGACACTGTGGTCTTTAAAGATTGGTCCTGCTATGGACATTCGCTTTACAGTGCAGTGGGAAAACTGGACCACTAAGGTGCAGTAAAGGAGGCAGAAGTTGGCTACTGTGTCCTGCCCGTTAGCAGGAAAAAACACATTTGTTATTCCACATGTGCAGGACGAATTTATGGAGCAATGTCCCTCAGACACTTTGATAAAGTTAGTCCTGTAGGACTATCAAGTCTCCGTTGTCTTCTGCATGAAGCAATATACACAAGAAATCTTAAAACCACTAGTTGAGCGAGAATACAAATTTAGGGCTGCCATTTTCGAAGGCAATGGCTGTAAAAAAAAAAAACATACACCCAACTACTAGGTGCTTAATGTGTTGGTTGCGACTCCTATGAACACTTACCTGTAAAAGACTGTTGATCCTGTACTTCAGCTGCCAGCGCTCTCCACCGTGATCGTCACTGTCTGCGAGTATCTGTAACAGATTATATTTCTGTCAGCCAAGTTAGATGTTAGAACCAGTTATAAATAGTATCAAAGGACATACAAGAAATTATTTGGAACTGAAAAGATGCTAGAAGCACAAAAGCTAAAAACCAAGCCAGATGACATTTAGGAATGAATAAGAGGCACTGAGCTTGAAAGGATGTTGAAATTCAGACAGGCATCGATCCCTGTAGTCCAGATTCTAGGAATCATGTGAGTAATAATTTGTACCGGTCACACTGACCATGTAGTTAGCATGAAAATAGGAGACTCTGGAGTCTGGAAGATCTAGCAGAGGAGAACCTTGCCAACAATGTGGAACGTAACAAGATGAGAGTTAAAAATTGAGAAGTTAGGACCTGTATTAGCAGTGAGGGCTGCGTTTCAGATCAGTAACATTTACTAAACCTCACATCCCAAGAGACCGCTCTAGCGTGAAAGTAAAGAGCGAGTGAGCTGAAAGACAGTGATAATACCCAAGTGTGAATACCTGAAGAATGCTGTGAATAGATTTCTGCTGACCCCAGCTCAATAATACAAAACATAGGAGCGTTGAGAAAATGCCGAAAATGAATTTGGAGACATTCATATATTGCATTGATAAAGAGTATGAGTGGGCTTGTGAATGGAGAAGACAGTATCATCCTTTCAGGGGCTGTTGAATCTGGAGTTAGGGTAGTACATTTTGATGTGGACCAGAAGAGATACACAAGTATGTGGTTGAACAGCAATTCGCTGACCTCAAGGTACTTGCAGCAGGCTATGAGCATCCATGCGAGTAGGCCAGAAGGGACAGGTAGTAAGACAGTGAAAGCCCATGGTGAGAAGAGGGCATAGCAGCAAGCCCAGTCTTAAGCGTAATCTCTGTGACTTGAGGCAACCAAGTTACTCTGCAAGGGAAGAACCAGAAGGGAACGACTGAATAATTGTTTAAGACTCACAAAGTTGGGAACAGTGGAGATAGCAGAAAAGTACTCAAGACTAAGTGTGAGATGTACGATTGTGGGGCCTAAAACAGCCTTGGCTACATTGTCAACTATAAATATGATGTTATCGATTATAGAAATAGGATGGGGAAGTAGGACGACATTAATATTCCCTTGTTCTACAAAAGATATCCTAAAATGTGATAAAAAAATACATAAAAGTAAGATGGGAAGAAATATTGATATGAAGGCTAATAATCATCACATCTGGCCAATCGGGTCATAAAAAACACCCTTATGGACCTTCCAAGATTTCACTGGCTTGGAAGATGAAGCTTCTAGCTTATTGTATCTGCCATCTGCTTTCTGAAACTGTCAGATAGTCTTTAGGACGCATGTGACCGTATCTGCTTCAGGAAAAAAATACTCAAGACCTATCTGTTTAACTGCTTTTTCCCCTCTCCCCAAAATAATAACTTGTTGTTTCCTCCCATGCCTTTTGAAGCAGCTGGTTCTAACTATAAGAGCGTGCCACAAGTGTACAATAGATAAATACGCTCTCTGGTAAAGTATAAGGTCTGGCTGGCTTAGTAACAATCAAACAGATAGTACTTTACTGCTTCGCCTCTATTCATTCCGCTGCAATGTTTCTCTGCCACCTTCCTCCTTCTTCTCACTCCTCATTCTTCTTTCCTTTTTGCTCTTACAGTCTTGGATTCATTCAGTTACTCCACCAGGTGAGGCTACTTGGTGGTCCTCTATGGTAATTGCACCTAATTCCAAAGTTCTTTCTCTATTCTGTCCGAGCCCTCCAGACCCAGCCTCCACCTAACCCCCACCTGGAATGCTAATTCTCCTAACCTCTTAAATAGCCTTGAAAGCCTACTCCCATGTTTGTGTCCATCCAACCCATACAGGCGAGTGTCGTTCTTATCCTGAAAAACTTTGTCCCACCATATATCTCTGCTCTTCCAGCAGTCTCTTGCGGCTGAGACATGGCCTCCTTATATTTTTGCCTCCTCTATTCTCTCCTTACGCTTCACCTCACCTGTAGCATGTATCTACTCTAGAAGCAGCACAATATTTCTTGATAGTTTGTTTCGGACACCTTCCTAGTCTCCTCCAAACCTATAAAGAATAGTCAATCTCACCCACAAACATCTACTATATGCTGTCACACCAAAACACTGTGCTAATAACTGTGTAGCATGCTTCACAACCCCACAGGAGCAAACGCTTATAATGTTGATGTTGCTGACCTCATCACTTCTAAAGATCTCAATCTTTTATGCACCACCAAATCCTGACTGAATGAATACTCCACCCCAATGCCTGATTCTTTAGTTCCTCAAAACTACACAATAATTTGCAAGGACAGACAATCCTAACTTCGCGGGGCACTGCAATCATCCACAAAATGGCCATCAAATGCTTGCAAGATTATTCTTTTTCACATTTGAATGCATTAAAGTTGTGATTTGAGTCTCTCCATTTTACACCCACTTCTTACACATTATTTAACACTCCCCTATCTCAACATAGATTTACAGTTGCAAACTCAGACTACATCGGCCAAATGCTCCCTCAGAACAATATATATCTAGGAGATGTCAACATTCACAGGGGAATGAGAAATGGAAACTTTTCAAACCCCAAAGCCCCTTCCTTCAATGGATGATCTTCAGTACTCCTCTTCACATACACAACAAATTGTGGATTCTTGATCTCATCATTCCCAAACCTGCTGTGATTCTTAGCAGGGGTCCTATTGAGATCGACAGGTTGGACCATTAACCCATACCTTTGCTGCTCCTTCTCCTTCATTACCTCTAAACATTAACTTCACAACGTATAGAAATTATCTTTCAGAAACCACTCAACAGATGCCCAGAAAATGCATACTCACCTCCAAAATTACAATATGAATACAATGCTTGGTCCTGATGGAGCGAGCTTTAGAAATAATTTTAATCTAGCTCGTGATGTCATACTCTCATAACTTGAATTAACATATTAATGAGTGTGTGCATGATTTGTTATAATTAAACCAATTTAGAGTAAGATTCCACATCATTATAGACTAATGTGCTTTATGTTGCATTTGCAAGTCTGTTTTGTAACACATAACTAATATTGTTTTGTTTGTCATGTTTGTCCTATTGTCTTTGTCACTATTAATATGCGGCTGATCATTCATGGCATGTGCTTTATTATATGTGCTTACATGTTTGTCTTATGTTGTGATTGTCTGTCTGTGTATTATTTAATCATCTTTTTACTCTTTCAGATTTATGAAGAAACCTGCTGGACATTGTGAAGAATGGTAGATTTTAAATGTGCTGCTTTTCTGTGTGCTTCTGCTAGGTGACTTATACTAATGGGTTAACATTAGCTATGTAGGTTGGAAACAGAATGACTTTCATTACCTAAATTAATTATTGCTTTGTGTTTGTTTAAATAATAGTTTTCTGGAAAGTGATGTGAGCTAAAAGTGGCGCAGTGACGCAAGCAAAAGTGGCGCAGAAAATTGATGCTTTCTGAAAAGAGGCCTGCTGTTGAAAAGCCACATGAGAAAAACTTATTTTGAAAAGGATGAGAAGCCTATGAACTTTTATTGTGAAAAGGTTTGAAAAGAACTGCAAAAGGCTCTCTGTGGAAAGGTTTGCTAATGTGCCACGAGAAGCTCAGAACGGACAGGCTCAAGGCCAGGATGTGAGTCGCGGCATTTTTGTGCACTACACGAACGATCTTTTGCTACAAAATGTAGCAGCCTAAGGAAGTGCTGCCAGGACTCTGTGCATGAACAATGGCTTTGTGTAAAAGCCTGGACTTGAGGTGGAAGATGTCACAGTTTACTGTGGCGTGAGGTGGTTCAGCCAATGGGGAGCCAGAATTCAGCTGTTGGAATGTGAAAATAGTTAGTTTAAGCATAGTTTTAGGGTATAAGAATAGGCTCTAGGAGCAGATTTTTGGCTTACGCTTCTTGATTCCAGAGGGACGTGTTCTGCTGTCCGATGATTACATGTGAGGAAAGGTGACTTTTTAAAGACTTTGTTTTCAGGTGATGAGGGTAGAGACAGAGAGTTAGTTAGGGTTTGGAAATGGTCTTTTTCACTTATTTCTGCTAATAAATAATATTTTCTTGAATTAAGCTCTCTTTATAAATGCTGAATAAAACTCTTATGACTTTTTCTAATGCTTGCTTAATAAAGTTCCAAAACCTAAGTTTTCCTGAATATGTTTAAATAAACTTTTAAAATGACAAGCTGGTCTTGTTTATTGTAGTTAGTTTATGAACAACATATCAGATCCATTCGCCTCATGATTCAGCTGCTCTGTTATTCTTATGGGCCTGGTATTGATTGGTAAGTTTGGTGGTAGATAGTGACATCATTAATGCAGAATTTTAGTAGGAGCGCTGGATCAGTCCATACAACAACCTCAGCACTCAAGCAGCTGACACAGTTGCTCCAATGAAGCTGTAGCAACTACCTCAAAGACCCACCATAGGTTTCCTCTGACTTAACAACAAAAGATGATAAATTCATAAGCTAAAAAACAAATGGATAGTTTCACCCTCCCCTAAGTGTAGAGCCAACACTACAACCATAGCATTTCGCTGGACAAAACAGATGTTTTTTTCAATTCCAACTACATCAGCCCTCAAATCGATAGCCCACAAATCAGCCAGAACAATGTTCAATTCCTGTGCTCTCTATGCCACTGGATTAAAGCTAGCCTGCTGATGAGAGGTGATGCCCGAAACCGTTCCCAGGATGCTTGTTTCCAGTCCAGGGAGGACCTGGCCTGGCTGTTCGAGCTGGACTGTTCCCATGGTGAACAGGGTTAAGACTGATTCTGAACTGGAATGGCACGGGGAACAAAAAAAACAATGGATTTAGGCCCAGATCTCCGGGTGAATGTTTGATATTGTGCAGCATTCGGTCCATCAATTGTTCTTTTTGCATTGATCACCCTGAGTCGGATGGGTATGCCCAGATATGGTTCCGGTGCTCTCCTTGTCACTGGATTCAAGCTAGCCTAGCTGATGTGGGGTGATGCCTCAAAACCAGTCCCAGGATGATTCTTTCCAGTCCAGGAAGGAGCTGGCCTGGCAGTTCGGGCTGGACTGTTCCCATGGGGAAGAGGGTCAAGACTTATTTGCATATGGCTGGGTCTGAACTGGAATGGCATGGGGAGCACACAACGATGGATTTAGGGTGAGATCTCTGTACTGGGGTGAATGTTTGACATTGTGTAGCATTCCGTCCATCAATTGTTCTTTTTGCATTTCATCCATGCCTGATCATCCGACCACACAGCAAACAAATCTTAACAATTTCTGGATACTTTATTTCTCAAAAATTCTCCACATCCATGCCTCTTGCAGCAGCAAACACCTCCACAGAGCACACAAGACGTCAAATATTTCTTCAAACTAGTCAATACAGAAGACCATACCAATATCATTCATTCTAAATCCATACCCATGCCATTATCATTAATTCTAAATCCTCCTGCTACCTACTATGATACAATATCAGCTATGATCATCAAGGATTTTTTCCTACTTTGTTGATCCCTGATGAAAAATCATGAATGCATCTCTTAGCCAAAGACAATTTCCTGACTTTATAAAATGCGCTCAAATCACCCCCCTGCTAAAGAAAGAAAAGAAAACAAGCACTGGCGTTGCCAATAGGTCTCGCAGTAGGAAAGTTGGAGCTATTAAAATTGCAAATAACAATGCCTTTTATTTTTGTTTTCATTTTAAAAACATAAAGGGCTTTGTCATTTACAAAACCATTAGCTCCAACTTTCCTACTGCGAGACCTATTGGCAACGCCAGTGGTTTTTTTTTTTTTTTTTAGTCAAAGCAACACACGCTCTTGCGTACATGCAGGCACACCACCCAAGAACATCTGATATCTCTGAGTAAATATGTAAGTACATTCATATTCTGTTCACAGTATGTTATGGTCAGGCATGTCTGAGGACATCTTAGGGCCAGGCATATGAAAGAACATGCATATGTTAAGGTCATGCATACATCTGAGAGGGTTCAGAATAAAAGACAACATATCTTCACGATCTTGGGCCTTCTACTGGGCACGTGACCTTCCTCATCGCCTCAACCGTCTGCATAGGGGCTAAATACAAACATCTAAGAATTAAGCAAGTGCAGGTCATGTTCATATGGTGCATAAAAGGGATGTCACATGGAGTGGGGCCTTTAGGCTGTGAAGTAACTGCTCTCATAGAACCAACATGTGTGCACATATAATAATGGGCGTTTTCAGGGTGTGGCAGAGGGGTCCCTCGAGGGCATTGTTCTAGGACCTCATACTTTCCACTATTTAATTAAAAAATGTAGGATCTCGAATTCACACGCACACAAATTGACACATTCCGCTTGCAGGGTGTTGAATTTGTGATAAATTAGGGATTGTGAGCGCATCCTTAGATGTATGACTTATGCTTGAAATAAGATTACACACTGTCCTATTTTCACACAATGGTAGGCACTGGTTTTGGTTTGCTTCACTTTGATGAATGCCGATCTGAACGCAGTGATACAGAGCGAGTTGCCCAGGATCACACAACTGAGGCAGTTCCTCAGAAGACTGCCTCTGCAGCAAACCCCCTGACCGACACAGCGTAGATCTTGTTGCAGTGACAAACAGAGCTCTACAGACACGTCCCTGTATATCTGGCGCAGCGCAGTGCTGTGAATTAGATTACACAAAACGGAGGGGTGTACGCGTGATTGGGACAGTAAAAAATACAAGTGCTTTTAAATGACATATTTACATGAAACATAAAATGAGTATCACTGCGGCGGGTAACAGTAAACCTGTTATTCAGCGCCAAGAAGCTCCAGAGGTGATCGTGCAATTGGCAAACATGCATGTTACATTCACGTTTACATGCACGAGCAAATGAGGCGATCTGCCAAAAATGTAAAGATTTTTGTTGAACCTCGGTAGTCAGGAGTAAAACCAGCATCATCTCCCAGTCCCGCCACGTTCCTGCCCCTCAAGCAAACCTCTTGCTGTAGCAGTAGCGCCACTCCAAGAGACCTAAGAGCAATGCAGGCAGAATGAGAGAAGACTGCCACATATCGGAAATGTAAGATTATAAAGGGACCGCGGAGCCGAATGGGAGATTTGACATGGCGTGCAAGCCATCTATTTCACTAGACGGCAGTGTAAACGCCTCTGTCATCTGCAAACACCCCGCCCCCCAACAATCCCCTTTACAATCAAAGAAACCTAACCGTCTCTGTGAAGTCTGAGAGTGAGTCAGGGACGCATCACAGCATCACGGGCCATGAGAGACGGAACGCAGGGGTAAAATCTGCACGGAGCAGAGGCAGGGGTGACAGGGCAGCATGTGACGGATGAGGGGCCCGCTAGCCGGGTAAGGCAGATGGAAAAGGAAAGAGATAGGGGTGGAATAAAAAGGAAAAGAAAAAATGAGAAAGAAAGAAGCAGAGATGAATAACAATTGAGAACTAAAATAGAAAGAAACAAAAGGAAGGAAAGAAATAAAGAAGGAATGTGAAGAAAGGAACAAAGAAGGATGAAAATCGGTGATGTGGGGGGGGAGAGGAAAGAAAAAATAATGAAAGAAAAATAAAGAAGGAATGTGAAGAAAGGAACAAAGAAGGAAGAAAATCGGTGATGTGGGAGAGGAGAGGAAAGAAAAAACAAGAAGGATGGATGAAAGAAGGGAGTGGTTAAGGGAGAGTGATTAGAGAACAAAGAGAGAGAAGGCAAGGGGGAGCTGTGACAGAGGCCAGTCGGGTAATGGAATTAGAGGAGGGTGAGGTGGTTTGAAGGGGTGGGATGGGGGGAGGGGGGCGGGTGGAGAGAGGAGAAGAGAAAGGAGTCGGTGAAAGAGGTGCATTTGGAGACAGAGGGGATGGTACGAAGCAGGGGAGTAACCGAAGCCCCTTCAAGTAAGGCTGAGTGCCAGGAGAGAGAGGGGAGGTGCTGGAGCTGGGGAACAGATGGCCGTGTGCGAAGCACTTGGAGAGTGTATGCTGGCAAATGGTGGGGGTGGCGGGAATGCGAGCGAGCGGAGGCAGGCTGGTGTGGGAGGGGGGGAGGTGCTGGTGTGGGAGGAGTGCTGCTAGGGGAGGGGAAGCCTGATGCCGGATGGGGGCGGGAGAGCCTGGGAATGAGAGAGGCTGGGCTGGGCTTGCATGCGATGCGCGTGCATGTTCACGTGAACTTCATGAAAACCGCGGGGCTGAAAGCCCTTTGGTCTGAAGATGTTTTCGCCACATGAATTCTCGCTCCGCTCGATGCGCTTGCGCACATCGATAGGTCGCGAGACCTAAAAAACTAACTTGCAGTTGGATTCAAGCTATTTCCGCTCCCTATGCAAGGCTATGGAAAAATATGTTGCTTTACAGCCAACAGTCTACATTAATACAGGAAACCTCCTTACCACTTGTTCATCAAGGTTCGGAAAGAGCTATGGCATAGAAAGTACCTCACTAAAGTTCTGGATGATGCCCATCGAATAATGGATGGTGGCAACTTCTGCCTCCTAGTTCTCAAACTCACAGTAGTGTTCAATACAACTGATTACAAGTAACTGCTATCCCTACTTGTACAGCGTTCGGGATTAGGATTACTGCCCTAAAGGGATTCACCTCATTCCTATACAATCAGCCTCACATTGGTGTGACTGAAGGAAATATCTCCAAACTGTCTCCCAATTCTTGTGGGATCCCTAGGGGCTCTTTTTTAGCCCCTACACCAGAGGTCTTCATACTTCAGTGTGTGGGCCTTAATTGATACCAGAGGAGGGGGGGCGCTAGGCTCGGACAAGAGAAGCATCATGCTGATAAAAGTGCTTTAATTTTTGTTAACAATTTTATTGATTTCATAATAAGCAATAACAGTGCGCCAAGTGAGGCATACATATACATCAGTATCTCATAACACAAAAAAAACAGCAAGACATGTCCCATCTTCACAGACCATACAATAGAAGTAACTGCATTCTGAGATCGCTGGTTCTAACTGCCGCCCAGGGCCCGTCTCTGTGCGATTCCAAATGGACCCCCCTACCATCCGACCAGTCCTTCCACATCTTAAAATATTTCTAGGGATAGCCCTGTGACAGGTATATTGGACGTTCAAGCCCCATACTTTGGTCCATGCCTCTACCATGGAGGCCTCTGCTTCCTTCCAGGCCCTGGCTAGATCTCTCTTGGCGATAATTATTCCCAGTCACAAAAGCGCCCGCTGGTAGCGCATGCCTCCCAAGTCGTCGGTAATGTGAAGGAGAATAAGTTTAAGATCCCAGGGAATAGTCATCAATCCCAGCACTCCCTCAAGTTTCTGCAGCATGCTCCTCCAGAACACCAGCCAATACCAGAATGGGTGGGGTAATTCCCCTTGCAGGTCACGGCATCATAGGCAGTCTTCTGTCAGGATAAGGCCCATTCTATGAAGTCGGGCTCTAGTATAGTACACCCTGTGGAGCACAGTTAGTTGGATTAAACGGAATTGGGATGCTATCATCGCCTCACTGGGGTCCTCCACTGCCTCTCTCCAGTCATTGTTATTTTGTGGGCCCAAGTCTCCCTCCCATGCTGTCCAAACCCCCACCATTGAGTCCGGTACGTTACGTAACAACATTTTATATATCTCAGACAGTTTGTGCTATTGGAGATGTGCAGTCGCTGAAATAGCTCCACCCATACAGCAGGTGTGAAAGATCTTGATCGCCCAGCAGCCACACCTTTGCTGCATATGCCAGGTCTGCATAGCTTGCAAACCATCAATCATTCACAAGCAACAGATGTACTGCCCCGTAGTAAAGGAATATGTCTGGTGTGGCCAACCAGCTCTCCAGGGCCAGTCAGCAGATTTTCCCAATAGCAATGCGAGGCACTCTGCCCTCCCTCCCACCCCGAAAGCTGATCCTGGACAGGAGGGGGAACTGAAATGCCAAGTCTACCGAATCGAAGGCTTTTCAGAAATCAAAAGATAGGAGGGCTCTATGTCCATGCAGGGCCCCACTTAAGGCAATTGTGTTATGAACTCTTTGCAGATTAAGCCGGATAGCGTGCTGGTGTATGAGCCCGGACTGGTAGGGGTGTAACAGTCGAGTAACAACGCCCACTAAGCAGGTGGCCAACATTTTGGCCAAAATTTTCAATTCTGAGTTCAAGAGCGAATTAGGTGCAAATTAAACGTTTAGAAACTCTCTGAAACACATATACAATGAGAAAATGAATACTCAAGCAATCTAATGATAAACTTCATATAGCCAAGGGGTGATTTGCAACGATTTTATATCAGAATGTAATCATGTTACATCCGAATTACTTCATTCAATGATGACATTGGATTCATAGAAAAGACAGTCAAACACAAGTGAAAATTATGTGACAATTGGTGAAAAGTGCTTAGTGCATGAAGCAATGTACAGTGAAATTGAATGATACATATATACAATTATATACAAGGGTTAAGTTGGCGACTAGTCAACAAGCACATTGAATAGGAGTCCAGAGCTGTGTTGCACACTCCATTAAGGTCCCCACCTATAAGGTCACCAAGACGAACTAGGGATTCAGTGTTTAGCGGGGGGCATAGACACAGACCAGTGAGAGTGGTTGCCCATCGAGTGTGTCTGACACTGCCACATATCCACCTAGGCCATTGTGCCGCACCCTGGATACCGCCACAGGGACATGCCCCCAAATTAGGATGGGCGATGCATTCTGTCCATCAATTGTTCTTTTTGCATTTCTCACCACGAGTGAGACGGGTATGCCAAGACATGGGTCCCCTGCTCTCCATGCCACTGGAGTCAAGCTATCTTGGCTGAAAGCCTGAAACCGATCCTAGGATGCTTGTTTGCAGTCCAGGGAGGACCTGGCCTGGCAGTTCGGCCTGGACTGTTCCCACTGGGCGCAGGGTCAAGACTGATTTGCATATGGCTGGGTCCAAACTGGAATGGCATGGTGAGCAAAAAAGGATGGGTTTAGGCCCAGATATCTGTACTGGGGTGAATGTATGACATTGTTCGGCATTCTGTCCATCAATTGTTCTTTTTGCTATTGGTTAAGGTCACCTATACCCCGGGTGTAACTGTGTAATATATCTCAGGATTAGGAATGTGTACCTTGGAAGAACACAGGATATAATCAGTCTCAGAAACTAATTGCAGATATCTGTATGCTATGTGAAGACCACCAGCAATGCTAATGAGACATAATAGTGAGCTAAGGAAACTACGGCAGAGACGTGTGTCCAACATGTAGGTTACTGGTTGCCATCCGTGTGAGACAAATCACTCATAGGAGCGCA
The DNA here is from genome assembly GCF_964263255.1 of Lissotriton vulgaris. Taxonomy (NCBI): domain Eukaryota; kingdom Metazoa; phylum Chordata; class Amphibia; order Caudata; family Salamandridae; genus Lissotriton; species Lissotriton vulgaris. The sequence goes on from NC_141698.1 coordinate 99,420,905, forward strand.
CAAACAGGGAAAATCTACAGCAAAAGAGTTCTACAGTTACAAAGTAACCGCTAAAGAAGCAAATGTAATACTTACACATAAAATAACAGTCCAGCATACATTAGATGAAGCATATTGCAGTCATATAACACAGACATGCCCTCACCAACTTTCCCTGTAAAAGACACCTGCTGGGTCTCGCATACTGTTTTTGAAGCAACTGCCTCTATGTTTTTATTACATACCGGTGGATCTTGCAGGTGATATTTTGTAGGAACTGATAATCTTGCTTTGAACGTTGTAGGCCATTTCTTTGGTAGATCTGATACGTGTTAGATCCATGTTCCTAACAAACTACTTCTGGAAAGCCCTCTCAAACATTGTCTAATAACAACTGAACCGCTCCCTGTGGATTACACCCATTTCATCACAGGCGCTTCCCAGCAAGCTGAACTGGTTTGGTCCCTAGCTCCACACACATATGACAAAATCCAGATACACCAGGTCTTTATAAATGTATCCACTGCAATGAGATCTTCATTTCGAGTTACTTAATAAAGTTACTAGGCCCATCAGATTTCCAATAGGCCCCGTTTTCTTTGAGAGTAAAAAATATATTTGTTATATCTGTACCAATACTTGTGGGAAGGGTAGTACCAAAAGCTATAAGACACCACCGAGTTCAGAAGCAGAAGAGGGTTTCCGCCTTGCCTGTTCTGGTGTTTCTGTGCTTGCAATAACCTATAGGGGTATTCTGCGAATTAAGTGACGTGCAGAGTCGAAAGGGTGCCAGCGTGACATCTACTATCACAAATCCAGTGTGGCATTTAGGATGCTTAACCTGGGCTTCTTCGTTGTGCTACATCAAAAAAAGTGTAGAGGGAATTTGACATGTGTCAAAGGTTCCAGGCCTGCAGAATTTCTACAAATTCATAGGTAATCTATAACTGGTAAATTAATTTACTCACCACTTTAATTACTAAAGAGGTCAAAACACTATGCGTCAATAGATCTTTCCAACTACTCCAAGTGGGTAAGGAGAAATGTGAAGCTCTGTATCTCTCCCTCTACATTGGCCTCTACAAGCTTCCAGTACAACTAACAGCTGGGAAACACAAAGTATCCCAACAGGACATATTAGACACAACGCTGCACAAGCAACCAACTTAAAACAGGTGAGCCGTGTAGTCAGGTATGGCCGTACTCACTGAAGAAGTTATTTTTAATTACATGCCAGATGCATAACATCTTGCATATAGTAGATAGAACACAGCAAACATCAGAAACAGAACAGTTGTGTATTGTTGCGCTCACTAAAGCATGCATCCATTTTCATGATCCACACAAGTCACATCCTAATGTATATGTTAGACAGGACAAGGTCCATACGTCTTCCACACCACAGATATTCCCTGTAGTTGATGATCATTGTGCTAGCAACAGCAATCTTTCCAAGGACACGCCAAACACTATTAAACAATTGAAAACATTAAGACAAAACTAACGTACATGCGGCAAAGCCAACATATGCCAACAACTAACTATAACGGCACTCAACAAATCTTGCTTTCACCAACGGCCATGGATATACATTGGTTTGTAAGGACATGTGCATGTCTACCGATGTATAAAATATATACATGTATGTGGTAGTCATCTAGCCTCACCTATCAAATACCATGAATATTCAGACTCGGACATTAACTATCACCCAACAGAGGAATATACACATTCATACTTCTGATGGCACACATTAACATGGGTGACTGAACTTCGATGCCCAGTGGAAGCTTCCAAATATGTCGAGTCACCGCTGGCACACTCAATCATCAAAGACTTAACATAATCCCCACACTTATACCCAATCATCTGCAATGGCGGATTGGGCATTATACTAACACCACAAACAAAATACACCGTCTCCACATGATCACAATTTACTCCCTCTACACATACGCCACCGCAGTGCACTCCTTGTCAGTCATGTCTGTGATGCCCACAGCATTAAATCGCACACTGCTGCTTCTACCTTTGGAGCTAGAGGTGGATGGGTGAAGTCGGCTGTACAGGGTTGAGGAATTAGCGTTATATTCTTTAAATCACGAGACCCTGTATTTTTTGCTATGAAACTTAACAATGAATTACGTGAAGATGTGCTATATATGCCCGAATTTCTAGAGACAGAAGACATACAGAAGCACTAGTCATAAATGAGGAATAACGGGGGAAACAGGGCCGTCAACGCAGAGCTATTAATACAGACAAGCAACAGTGCTGTACTGGCTGAAGTACTCGTTTATTATAAAATAACAGAAGCTCATCTGAATTACAGACTGGGCTAAGCACTGGGCACCTGCAGTCTTTATTTTACTTATTTACGTTGTTTTATATAGAATCAATTAAACCTCAGCTGCGGCGTCAGTGCACTTTAGAACTGGAAACAAAACAAACAGAATATGATGAAAAATCTTAAAAGGGCACTATTATACGAAATAACAAAGGTAATGTAACACACATGATGTGAAGGAAGGAATGCATCAACACAATTAATCATAAAATAAATTGGCACATAAATTGGGTCCTTTTTCAAGCACTAATGCTGCATATTATGCAATAACACAATTTAAGCACTTTTAATCCATTTATATAAACTTTTCAAAATGGCTCAAAAGTACCCCCCTTCCACTACCCTCCCCATATCTTGATGCAGGGGGCATCTGTTTTACAAAGTATTATCTAAGGAAGGGTGAGACACAAACACCCTAACATTAAGGTGGCCACGTGTCTGCTACTTACATGGACAGTCCGTGTATTAAACCTTACAACCGGGATTGGCTTCTTTAACATAATAATAGTTTGCAGTTGTGTTAGTACTTCCGGGTCACTAGGCAACCAATCGCAATCGCTGTCTTCGGAAGTTGTATAGGAGTGGGCGGGACTAGTATTAAATAGAGTGGCTATGGCTTGGCATATTGGCTGAAACGTAGCCAATCATAGTGCGCTGTACAGAATTCCAAGTGTTTATTGGCCTGTGGTGTGCAAAATACTGCACGGCCCGTAATAAGCCTGTTCGCTGGTTCAATGCGTTTTTGATCTAACTTGCATAAAATATTGGTCGAGTCAATTAAGGGTCGGGCAGTAAATCCGAACCCAGTGTTGACAGCTGGTTCAGGCAGTGGCAAGACCCTGCTGCGGCTACCCACGATTTAGAATAGTGGGTGTGGTTGCGGGTGCAGCTGCTTTTAGCAGCCCATGTTCTTATATGCCAACATTTTAGCACCGGAAAAGTTCAGTGGCAGATTTAAAAAAAAACATAATCTGGAGAATGTAATTCTCCCATTTACTCTTAGTGATAGTGAGGCAATTTCAGATTAGAGATAGACAAAATAAAGCCATTTTGGCTTTAAAAAATGGGGAGTGTCCCGCCTGAATCGGTCTATTGGCATGTATGCATGCTTAGCTAGCTCGGGGTGGTGATATGGAAACGTGAGACGATTCCTGCAACTGTCGGTGTCATGACGGACGTATCCAATAATGATTAATTTGAATTTTGTTTGGTTCTTGCGGTGTGCCCACTTTCTCGTTCTGAGGCATGGGCTTAGCTACCATTCGTGCAGCAGGTGCAGTGATACATGAGCCCAGACCCCTGAGGGGCTACCATATAATTGCTATTATTTAGTACCTGAACAGCACTCCAGGGGCAACTCCTTGCTTGGAAGGTCCGTACTACAAGATGCTCTTGAATAAATATTTAACTTAAGTATTATTTGCATGTATTGGCATCCAATCCACGCTACATACATTAAAAGTAAACACCCCCATAAGTAGTCCTTAAAGCAGTTGAATGTTAATTAGATTCCACGCCACGTGCCAACAACTTGTGCCCTAAATAATCTACACTTTCCACAGCAAATTTGCATTTGGCATATTCCAATGTCACAATGTATTTTTCTACTTTCTTCATTCTCACAGGACTGGGAAATCTTCTTTTCCCCTTCCCGCTCAGTTTTTTTTAGTTCTTATCATATCACTCTCTTTCACTACCAGCTCACAAGATCTCACCTTCATATTCTTATTTTGCGCAACCTTCCTTCTCTTTCCACCCGCCTTTAAGGTATCCTCCAATGGAATCATTTTCCTATTCACACTCCTCAATTTAGAGCCCGGTACTCTGCCTTCCAAAAGCACAAAAGCAGAGACCTTAGTATCATCATTGGGTGTGGTATCGACAGCCCAATAAAAGTTCTTAATCTCCTGCTTCCACAGAAGTCCATTAACTGCTGACAACTGCAAATTCTCTTTTAATACTTAGTCAAACCTTTCTACAAGGCCATTGCTTCTAGGATAGTATAATGAAGTAGTGATGTGCTTAATTCCAAATTCATATTATAAAAAGACAAAGGAACCCAAATGGTGGACAGGGACCTTGGGTGCGAACTGTTTTAAGGAACTATGGTCCCTAACAAGAAGGCTTTTGAGACAAAATAGAAATACAATGTCATCTATTTGTTCTGTCCTAATGAACATGATCATTTAATGTAAACAGTAAAAGAGAACATACAAGTGGGAACATAATTATATCAAATAATTCAGACAAACAAAAAAATGTGGCCAAACAAATTGCAACAATCATGCCACTAATGAATACATTATTAAACAACAGGGGGTAGTGGTGATGGACAGAGTTTCTGAATTAAGCAGAATACTCTCACCCAGTCAAGAGATCAGGGCTTAATCCAACACCATTTTTTAGCATCACCACCCTCTGTTGTTTAATTATTTTGTCCACCATAAGCGTGTAAGGGTATACTCAGACGTGAGTCCCTTGCTCATTGCACCATCAGGATTCAAGCAAGCCGGGCCGAAGACGGCTGTAATGCAAGAAACCGGTCCCCGGAAGCTTGTTTCCTTCCCAGTGAAAGAATTGGCTTGGTAGTTTGGTCTGCCCTGGTCCCATGATGCACTGGGCCAGGGACAGACTAATTTGCATATAGCCAGGTTCTGAGCTGGGATGGTGCAGTGAGCTAAAAAACGGTGTTGGATCAAGCCCTGATCTCTTGACTGGGTGAGAGTATTCTGCTTAATTCAGAAACTCTGTCCATCACCACCCCCTGTTGTTTAATTATTTTGTCCACCATAAGCATGGAAGGGTATACTCAGACGTGAGTCCCTTGCTCATTGCACCATCAGGATTCAAGCAAGCCGGGCCGAAGACGGCTGTAATGCCAGAAACCGGTCCCCGGAAGCTTGTTTCCTTCCCAGTGAAAGAATTGGCTTGGTAGTTTGGTCTGCCCTGTTCCCATGATGCACTGGGCCAGGGACAGACTAATTTGCATATAGCCAGGTTCTGAGCTGGGATGGTGCACTGAGCTAAAAAAACGGTGTTGGATCAAGCCCTGATCTCTTGACTGGGTGAGAGTGTTCTGCTTAATTCAGAAACTCTGTCCATCACCACCCCCTGTTGTTTAATTATTTTGTCCACCATAAGCGTGGAAGGGTATACTCAGATGTGAGTCCCTTGCTCATTGCAACATCAGGATTCAAGCAAGCTGGGCCGAAGACGGCTGTAATGCCAGAAACCGGTCCCCGGAAGCTTGTTTCCTTCCCAGTGAAAGAATTGGCTTGGTAGTTTGGTCTGCCCTGTTCCCATGATGCACTGGGCCAGGGACAGACTAATTTGCATATAGCCAGGTTCTGAGCTGGGATGGTGCAGTGAGCTAAAAAACGGTGTTGGATCAAGCCCTGATCTCTTGACTGGGTGAGAGTATTCTGCTTAATTCAGAAACTCTGTCCATCACCACCCCCTGTTGTTTAATTACTAATGAATACATTAGAGCACCCTAGCACATATTAAAAAATGATACTGTTATGTCAGGGTGGGAGAAGTCGACAACGTTTCGATCCCTCTACGGAAATGCAGGGATCATCTTCAGGAAAAAAGAATAGATGCCTGAGACGATTGCCTATAAAGTAAGAAGGGCGAAAGGGAAGAAAAGGAAGAAAGGGGTTTGGGGGGACCCAATTAGAAGGATGTATATACTGTACATTACTCGTGCAGGTAGTAGGCAGAAGGTGATGCATGCTACCATGCTTGTGGAGTGACAATATTACACTACTGGCGTGAGATGTGGCGCATGCATACAATTCTTCTAAACACCCACTCACAACATGCAGGCATCAGTGGTACTGTCATTCTGTGGTTCGCCTCATACCTGAATCAACAATCTCAACTAATCAAATTAAACAGTTTCACCTCACCAACAGTTTCTGTCCCACAACAAGTCCCCCAAGGATTAAATCTTTTCCCCTGCTTTGTTCCACCTCTATATGGAACCCCTTACAATGATCTTGAAACAGGCCACAATTGACTATCATCTCTCTGCAGATGACACCCAAATTTACATCAAAATGTCATCAGCTAAAGACATCCAGCACCTAAATAACACTCTCTCCACAGTTCAGTCCTGGCTGACCAAAAACCACTTCAAATTTAACCCCAACAAAACTGAACTACTCCTCATCCAACCAAAAGGGAAATCCTATCCTTTCCATAACTGGCTTGGCAACCAAAATAGATTAAACTGTAAACTTTCTATCTTCAACTCCATTAAACATTAGGGATTATACTTGACAAAAACTTAAACATGAAAGACCATATTAATGCCACAATAAAAAGTGACTTCTACACACTAAAACGCCTAAATAAAGAATAAAATCCTTCATCCCCCTTGGAGACCTAAAGACTGTTGGGCAATTCCTAGTCCTCTCTAAGTTACACTACGTAATGCAATAATAACTGGTACACCAAAGAACCACCTTATCCCTTTGAAATCCACACTCAACGCAGCGGCCAGACCTCTCTTGGGTGAAAGACACTATGATCACATCATTCCTATACTTAAGAAACTCAACTGACTAGCAATTGAAGCGAGAAGCATATTCAAAACGTTGTGCATTACCCACAGAGCTCTCTACACTGAAAAACCAAAGTACCTTGAAATCGAAAAAAAGATAGCGCTACGAAGCTCCAACAATCTAATCCTGATTCTGCCCACAAATTTAGAAAGAAAAATCACCCCCTCGTTCCTTCTCTGGTAACGTGATAGCATTTGGAGCGCTCTACCACTAGGATCTACGTGAGAATAAATAATTCCTAAACTTCAGAAAAAAACGTAAATTATTTTGGCTCAATAAATACCTAAACCCTCCCTACTAAAATAATCAACCAGCTCTGATACACCTCCCCCCAACCAACAAAAACCCCGAACATCACTGCCTCTGGAATTATTTGTATATCTACTCCTCCAACCTTCGAAATAACCGTCCATCACTATCTCAGCACTAGTTCAACCACCTCTACCAACCTTTATGTTATATTATTACACTGTATGTCAACTATTTCTCTTGTGTATTCCTTGCAGATGTTTTTCTATGCAGACCTTTTAAGGCGCTCTGATACCCTTCGGTCAAGTTTGCTCTATATAAAACTCTAGAAATAAAAAAATAAATACATTTGTTTACATGAAGACAAGCAGCACATTGTTAACCCCTTAAGTGCTGCCTCGGTGCGTTGGCCGACGGCAGCACTACCTCCCCAGTGCTGCGCACGACCATTGGACGTCCATTCAGCACTAGTTCCAATGGACAGCGCAGCACTGGGGAGGGATGTTTACGAGCATCTATGAGGTTAATGGCCTTGCTCTTTGCATGCTTCTTTATTAGCCTTGGTTTATGATCCCCCATGTTTCATTACTGTTTTAGTCCCCTAAGAGGGGGAAGGTGGTGTGAAAAGAGGAATTTGACTTTACCAAGTCTTTTTTGGGTATTTCAATTTTCAAGTTGCTGAATTTCAGTGTGTGGCAGAGCTCCTAAAACAGAAGAGGTGCTATATAGTAATACTTTTTTTCTATTTTGCTTTTACGTGCAGTCTAAAACTCATATCAATTATCTACCAACAGCGAACTACAGCTGAACACTACCTGTTAGTGTCCACACTCTATCCCTAACTGAAACAGCTGCTTCCAATAAGTACAATGCAGGTTGCAGAGGCAGGACACCTTTGGCAAGATGCCTCACTCGATGAATGGCCACCTAATCTACCTAGGATACCAATAGTTAAGACATGTTGATGAATACCTGGTAGACCAAAGGACCAACTCTGCCTTCTGACTCAAGGAATTTGCATTTCATCTTGTGTTAAGAATCGCTATGGCTTGTTGTCTTCTGCACTTGGAGACTTGATTTTGGTAAGTAACTGACTAATATGCTCAGTGTGGTTGTGGAAAATTTACAGTGACACCTAAAGATGCTTGGTAGATCATCTGAAAAGCCATTGCATGTGCCTGAACCCTTTCCGCCTAGTATGCTCTGCTTTTGTGTGAAACCTTAATGGTGACAGCTGGGTAGACAACCTGTAAAGCTGTAGAGCACATGTGCTCCCTTACTGTTAACTGTAACATACTTTTGGCGGTGAATCCTCAAGGAGAAGGCATGATCCCAAATGTTCTAATGTATACAAACAAATGAGGTGTGCGTGGGTGCACAACAACTTAAAATGGCAATAATGCACTGCATTTTCAGTTTGCTTGGTCTTCTAAAAAATTTAACCAACACATTTATTGTCAGCGATAGTAGAAAGCAGAAGCATGTTTTTCACCTAAATGCATCAGTAGATCAAATTATATATTCTGTAAAAACGTATATATGTATGCTATAAAAGGTATGAAGTAAATACTTGGCTATAAAATTCGCTAGACTACAGATGACCACGTTTGTATCTTTTTACCCTTAAAGTTATTGGAATGGGTGACAGCTTGGCTTGTAATTTTTCAGAAGAGAGATATGCAACTAAAAGCAACTTTATAATCTGGACACTTTGGCAGGCTGGAGCTATTGTGAGAGACCAAAAAATTTGTCTAGGTGTAAGATTTGACGCACCAATTGAAGTAGATACTGGAATTGTCAAGTAATTATCATATATATTTTAGAAGTTTAGGTTGTGTTTCTTCCTTTCAGGAATAGGCTAGGGCCTTTTTAGTAAAGCTATTTTGGAATAGGCAAAGTAGTATTACTTAAAGTACACCAAAATGCAATTCACACATGGCCAGCGATCTCCACATCTCCCTTTGTTACTTTTTCTGTTCCAAAATCTATGCTCCAGTGGTGAAGAACTCCACAGGCTGACTGAAAATTACTGATTGTAACTTTTTACTAGTAATTCCAGTTGTAGGAGTCTTTTGGGACATGTACGTCTATATCTAAGTTCAAATCTACGCATGGAAATGGTGAATTCCATCTACAAGGAGGTTTAAATCTAGGTGTAGGCATAAATCTACACACAAGGGGATCTGGACCTGCACACTTACCTTTGTGCATAGGGCTCATGATGGAGCAAGGGTGAGACGAAATTATTTGTGTACCCCTTGTGAAGTTAAACTCGCATAACTATAACCGGTATAACAGTTTGAAGCATGAATAACTAATCAACAAAATGCACTTAGACATTTTACATTACATATGGGAAACTAATGGCAATTTGCGAAAATAATAAACTAACAATTGTGAACAAGTCATATTAACGTAGTGCTATAATAATATACATTAATCAAAGAAGCATGTATGTTTAGGCTTCATTATAGTGTACATTGTGGCAAGAGAAAAAGAGATATATTTGGTAAGTAAAATAAAACTATATGTCACGCGTTTGCTAGGTAACAACTAATTAGGGATATTAGAATGGTGGGAGGTAAACAGAAAAACTATAATTCTAAATCTAACGTCTGTTGTGTGCATTAGTTCTAATTGAGGCCTATGCGGCCTGGTTGTTGAAAATGGCTGCTGACTGTGGCGGTGACATCAGCTTGAGAGAAAGAGCCTCTATGGTTGTGCATAAATGCCGAGTCAGCAGAATGGCTGGTGCGCAAAGTGAAGTGATGTCAAGGTCAGCTTGGCCTAGGGCGCGGAGTGTGCCAAAAGATGTTTGCATCTAAGACTGTGGGAACGGAACCAGTGAATGGAGGAAAATAGCAAATCATGTAACAAAAAGTGAATTACAAGCATAAACAGAGATGACTGCCATGAGAACATGTTAAGGATGACGCATTTTGGAAAACTAGTTTGGGCAAGGATGGATGAGGTGATTATAACCACCCCTCTAATGGACCAATCAAAATGAACTGTGGACCCTAAAAGTTTTAATTTTAAGCCTGATAGTTAGTGAAAAAAGGTATAAAAGAGCTTGTTCGAAAGGATGAAAAAAGCTTGTTCCATGGATTTTATTTTGCACCACAACATGCTGTCGGTTTGCACAATTTTATGGTGCTAGAGACTTTGAAATATTTTTTGACTTTAACTTTTTGGAGCAATGAAGAATGATCCAATGCAGAGTTTTTGTTTTGGAAGGGAGGCATTGAGGCGAATAGAGAGACAGATTGGGAACTAGTGTGACTCTGTTATTTTCATATAAAAGAATTTGGTAATATGATTTTCTAAATTTCATACTTTTAAAATGTACTAAATAAAATGCGTAATTCTTGCTTGTCTAAATAAAATCTAAAGTTTTCGTTTCCTAACTGACGTAGATAACTTCAAATTGTGGTTTTATTTTATTAAAATGTTATGACAGAATAAAATGCTAAAGTTATAGGATTACTATGATTAAGCTGGTCTTAGTCTTCATCAACTAACTTCTATGACCCATTGACGGAATAGTGGAGTACCTTGATGTAGAGTTTTCCAGGTAACAGATTAGCATATGTAAAGAAAATTCTATAATTGTATATAATGTATAAAATATGAGCTTAGGTACCCCGCTAACCAGCAGCTCGCCTTCTTTGTCACTGATTCAGGAGTAATTGTATGTGTTTATGTGACTCGCGGTGCTATGGGCCCCACCGATGAGTAAAGTTATGTTGGCCCTGGGTAGGTGAGATGAGTATTGAGGGTTGTTGAGAGCTCCGCTGGATCACTCACACTGTCAGACTCTGATTCAGGAAAAGATTTTCTACTTATGATGTATCGGAGCGATTTCAACTTGTTTACTGTTGTTTATATTTAATCAATGGATGCTCATCCTGCATTAACGGTACTCAATTTTCAGGCTTTCCCATTGACCACACACTACAGCCACCTCTGTCACAAGCTCATTAATCTGCTCTTAACTATGATAGTCCCTGTTCCAGTACTCCTCTTCCATTCTTGTAGTGCATTCAGAGAACCCACATATCCAAATCTTTTCAACTAGCTTAACTAGTCTGCTCGCCTCCTTCTCCCATCTACAGCCATTCACCTACATCTCAGATTGGTACCTGACAAAGCAGCCTTTTTGATGGTGTTTATCTGCTTAGTACCATCCTGCACATTAAAATGTACAGCACTGCTTTCTAAAGCAGAATCAACAAAAGGTGCAACTCTCCCCCATTTACAGGAAATCCAGATTCTCATTCCTGTTGGGTTGTCATCCTGTGGTACTTATTTTGGTCTACACCGCTAGACACTTTGCCGTGAAGGAAGACGACATATACATTGGATCTGGTGTGCAAAAGTCTTTATTTCATCTCTACTCACAGCGAACTCTCCGGCAGGCAGGGAGGCACTGCAACCACCAACTAACGTCCTGAGCATGGAACTCTGATCCGAGTTCGAATTCCATGCTCAGCACGGTACAATATTAGCAGAATACCACATGGCTTTTCCCTTTAGATAAAATGTAAACAGAGTAACAATATTTCTAACAAATACAGGAAAATAGCAGAATGGAGTAAATAAAACAAAGTATAATGGTAAAAAAAAGAAAAGAAGCAATAAAGCACTCAATAAAGTGGGTACAAAATAGACAACCACCACTAAAGCAAAATGAAGTAATGCAATTGCGTTAAACATTTTCAGAAATAGAATACACACCTAGATTAAAAACCATAAGAAGCAAATTAGACAAAATCATGGTATTTGCTAAGAAAATTTAACTCTCCTTGTACTATGCCTCAACTTAACATCCATAGCTGAGACACCAGGAGTTGAAGGTACTACATCTGAACCAGAAGAATCATCATGACACACGAAAGTGTGACGACCCACGCTTTTCCCAGCCTAATTCTTCCACAAACTACCAAACGCGTGTCCAACTCGAACAACTCTCTTACCATTCCACCATTGTCCATTAGCAAAGTTGCATTTTTGTTTCTCTTGAAAAGATGAAAGTCTTTTCCTAAGAATCTCATCAGAAACCAAATTCTCCTTGCCACAAACCCATTTGTTCATCCAGGCAGGATGAAAACATGTTGCCGCTTTTCGACCCTGCAGCAATTCAAATGGAGATACACCAGTTACCGAATGAGGAGTGGTACGGTAAAACCACAAAATACTTTTAACATTATTGACAATTACACATTTGCTAGAAATAGCCCACTGAATACACTCTCCTAATACCTTGTTCATTGTCTCTACCAATCCATTTGTTTGTGGATGATAGAGAAAACTTCTAAGATGTTTAACCCCACTTGCCACCAGGAATGCTTTGAACTCATCTGAAATGAACTGTGAATCATTGCCAGAAACTAACATGGCAGGAAAACCTTCCTTGAGGACAAGTTCTTTCAAAATTTCAACAACCGCTTTAGAAGTCACTTTTCTAACAAATTTAACCTTTGGCCACTGGCTATAATAGTCCATCATAACAATAGCAAACCTAGAAGAATTGTTAAGAGCATTGAATGGCCCAACAATGTCCATCCCTACTTTCTCCCAAGGGCCTGAGGGTAATTCAATAGGACGAAGGGGTGGAGTTCTTGTCTTAATAGATTTTTCACAACTCGAGCATATGACACAATTCTTAATGAACATATCAATCTCTTGATCCATACTGGGCCACCAGAAAGATAACCGTACCCTTCTCTTTGTCATGGTAGCTCCAAAATGTCCATCGTGAGCTCCCACAATAATCTTCTTCCTCAAAGTGATGAGAGGAACAAACTTGTTCTCAACACCAACCCATCCTCAACAGACATCTCATCAGCAACTTTTACAAAAGTTTTGAGAAAAAAATCTACATTCCTCTCTTTGGGCCAATCAACCTCAATGAATTTTATAACTGCCTTAAGAGGGAAATCCTGCTCTAGAGCATTTCTCCAATCTTTTTCAGAAAAAGCACCAACCAGTTGCTGCTTCACTCAGAAAATCAGCAGGCTGTGCCTTTATCCATGCAAATACATCTACTGTTCTCTCTCTCTCCCTACGAGACTCCGCTTTGGGTCTGTGTAGACAGCCTGCTCACTGTCATGACCGCCTGCACTGAGGACCGTAGGGTGGACGCAGTGGAGACGGAGGCGCATACTCCCAAGATGGCCTCCAACGGAAAACCGCATGCGCAGGGTTAGGCAGAGCTCGTTAAAGCTCTGCCTTTCCAAGGGATTGCGCTTCGCGCTCAAGCTCTCCCGTTCCTGTTCCGGGCTCCTCACTTCCGGTGCGTCGAGACCCCTGCACTTCCGCGTCGTTTGGCGTCCTGTCTCCTTGGCGGGCCGTTTTTGGTTTCCGTCCTGTTCCGGTTTCGGTCCTGATTCCTGCACAATGACACAAAGACACAGAAGGGGAAAACAACTAACACTGGTTACGGTATTTCAGCGCAATGGGCTGTTTTCTTAGTTTTTAAAAAAATTGTAAGCCATATTAGTTAAGGAGTTTTCTACCATGGTTACGGAAGGCCAGCGCAACGCGCTGCTTACTTTATTTTGTACACATTTTTTATGCATTAGCCAAAGCAAGTTATTTTAAAAGGCAGTTCGCTCCATCTTTCCTTGGGTATTTTTTATCCAGTTGGGCAGGCTAAGAGATCCACTTCAATAGCACAGGTGGGCAATCTCAGAGAAAGCAATAAGACTAGGATTATATCGAGTCACTGATCACCAATAATCATAACCCTGTTTTACAGCAATACTCAGTCCTGACCCTGCTCAAATTTGCATTACTGAATTCGTAAAGGAACCCTCCCATTTTGCTAAACCAAAGAAGAGAAGTTAAGGTATATAAATATACAGCTATTAAATCTAATGCTAACAGCTCATGGTATATTTCCTAATGTGTATTCCCCTTTTGTATTGTCTTCTTTAGCTTACTACTGGCATACTTCGGCTGTTTCCTGGGTGGTGATATACAATTCCTGCAGTGCCTGGGTTATTCACGAGGAGTGTCTTCCCTTCTTTACCTTGTTTTGTTTCCCTTCTTCCCCTGGTTACCTTTTGCTGCCCACTTCACACTGGCGCAATAGGTGGTTGGGGGAGGTTGCAGACCTGTCTTCAATTCCCTGATGTTCCTGTAGAAAAGATACAGGTGAGATCTGTGACACTCACCCGTCGCCAAAATATGTTGTGAAGGAAGACGACATATACATTGGATCTGGTGAGCAAAAGTCTTTATTTCATCTCTACGGCAGGCAGGGAGACACCGCAACGGACGACTGACGTCCTGAGCATAGAACTCTCATCTGAGTTCGAATTCCATGCTCAGCACGGTACAACATTAGCAGAATACCACACACTTGCAAGTAATGTCCCATCTATACGAGAATTTGCAGTCCATTGCATACTTTATAATTGGAGACTTTAAGTATTTAATGTTTTACATTGTATGCCTTCTTTTCAAACATGGGTCTCAGCAGCAGAGGTGAAGTGCTGAAAAGCATCTCATCTCCTTTCTCACTGTGGCCTGTGGGTTCCAGCTATCCAATGTCCTTTATGCAGCTCATCATTTGTAGTGATTTGCCTTGGCGGACATTGAGTGGCAGCCTTTGTCCCAGCACGTGCGACAGCATTGGCTCAGCTTATTTCTAGCCTGTGATTGAATCTTGAAGTTCTGACCAGCCGTTATGCATAATTTTCTGAGCATAGGGCAAGACAAATCCCTAGCACTTACATGGGATTTTCTAGAACTTGAAAGTGAGTAAGACACAGTGTACCTTCTCTTTGCTCACCATAGATCAATACATTTGAATGTAATACTCTGCAGCTCGAGAAGGGGGAGTTGAGTGGCCCTAAGGTTCTAGACATTCTTAGAATACCATGGACCAATATGAAAGACAAGATGGAAAAACAGTTCTCCGGCGTTCTCGAACAAATTCTGTTAATTCAATTCCCTTGAGTGTGCTGTAGACATGACCATGCACAATGCAGTTGGAAAGGTTACTTGAGCAATGTGTAGTGTACACATTTCTGAAACCTATTACTTAGCTGTGGCAAAATGTTGCTGTTTAAGATAGCTAGTGACCTTTCAATACCTTTTCAAAGCCATTGGATTGATCTCATCATCTGCAGCTCAAATACTTATATTTAATTAAAATAGTTTAACCACAGGCAATTATTTATAATGTGCACGGAAATAGTTACTTGTTTTTTCAGTGTTGCCATTTAAAGTTCCTAAAATAAGTCTTCCCCAGAACATAATACATCAACTGAGAAGATATTTTCTCAAAACAAAATTTATGTGATATAGACCCTATTAAGACTGATACAAATTAATATTGTTTGTACACTCCAAATTATACACCTTTTTCCTTGCAACAAAACTTCTGAAGTATGCCAACTCTGACAAAAAGTACACTTAAAGTGGGACTCCTGGAAGTGTAAGTAAACAGCCCACTTATGCTAAGATAAGGTTGGCACTTATCCTATTTAAGTGCCATGACAGATTTTCAGCTTATCTGCCATCAAAACACAGAAGGCTTTTAAGAAACCCATGAGGAAAACCCAAACCATGGCATACATCAATACTCCCAAATCCGGAATGTCTGCGAGAAGGACATAGGATTCACATATTTGTAGCAATTTTGTGTTTGGCCCAAGAAAGCTGCAATGTTGTCTGTATGCAACTTTTGGCATTTCATTGATGGAATGTTTGTAGGGAAGTTGATGCTACGTTTCCCATACCCATATTATGGCTAGGTGCTCCAAAGAAGGTGTTTTTAAATTTGCATTCTAGTTCTTGTAGTGTGGGTTATATATTGGATAAGCAAGACTAAAAAAATCCAAATTAAAAACTTGGTTGAAGCCGTTAGACACGACTGACCTTGGGAAGCATGTTATGTCTTGTCACTCAGAACATTATACTAACGCTGGGAGAATGTGCCTCGCCCTGAGGGAGAGAGTTCTTTCAGGAGAAAAGTGCAGAACAGACCATTACGTCATTGTACACTGTCTCACATAGGGCGCACGCTGATGACGCCACTGTTTGTTTTGGAAGTGGCTACCAATCCTCTTGTAAGAAATGTCAGATGTAGGTTGTCCGTGGAAGAGACCACGCACCATTCATGCATGGGTCAGGCAGCGGTATCTTGCTCCGTCAGTCAAAAATAATGCACCCAGGACTGCCACTTTAACCTGAGGGCTCGGGGTTATTTGAGTAGGGATAGAAGCACAGATGCAAGACTGCTACCTGGGTGAATTGTAGATAAAGCTGGGAGCTTCTACAGGTCACTATGGCCTGTGATGCCCTGTGTGACTGTACCATTGCTTTTAGATAAACCAGGTTCTCAGAGCAGGTGTTTGTGTAGTTTTTTTGCGACTGTGGTTAGTACATATTTGGAAAGTACTACTGAGGTTGACATTGTATTTTATTGGAATATATATCCGCTGTGCAAAAGTGCAATTACTTTTTTTTCTGAAACGGTAGGAGTCTTGAAAATAATTAAGTACTTTTTTTTTAGTATTGGTCACGAATAAATCAATGGCGTAGCTAGACGTACTGTCGACCAGGGCGGCCCCTAAGTTTACAGCCCGGGTGCAGGTAAGAGTGGGGGGTGGCAGCCAACTTGTCAGAGGGGGGGGGAGCGGTTGTGGGGGGGGTCCGATGGTAGGCACGACTCCGTCTGCCCCCAAAAACATGCCGCCTGGGGTGGGCTGAACCCCCACCCTCCCTAGTCATGCCACTGGAATAAATTGATACTGAGGCACAAGTATTTAACAGATTTAATGCAATTTCCTCAAGTAGTGTAACCATCGCCAGAACTCTGCTGTCCTATTTCCACAGTCAACACCGTAGTCACCAGACCTAGCTAAAAATGTCTCTTTTTGTTAGCTAGTTTTGGTCTCACAACAAGGAAAACATCCTCTTTCTGGCATGTATTTTGATGTTACCACATCAAAAATATATTCAAAGTGCATAAGAACTGCTAAGCTCACCTGGATATATTTGGAAAATCGGAGGGATGTGCACTTTGTGCAGCCAAGAAGAAAGGGTGTTAATAAAATAAACGTTCCACACCTATGGAGCTAAACCATAAATAGAGGTGGCCTTGGGGAGGAGGGAGAGATGTGCCTTGGCTAAAGGCCCTTGTAGGTAATTCACATCACACTCTAGGCAATGATAATGAAAAGACACTGAGTAATGTGGAGACCATTTTAGTTTATTATTTTATCTGCTCAACTGCAGGATCATTTTTGACCATATTATGGAGATTTGTACATTTTGACTTTAGAGGCTAGAAGCTAACATCTGACATAATTGCAGATTGCCACATAAATGTCCCTGTGGAGAAACATAAAGAAAGAATTCCTTGGGATTTGCTGTTAGACATTTTCAATAAGATATTTCTTTCAACCAAGAAGCAATGGCAGGTTTGGAACACATCAGGTAAACAACAAAAGTTCAGTCCAGAGCCCGTCCCTTCTTCATCCAGTTTCCCTCACCTTCCAGTAGAACTCGCTTCCTTGCATGTGTCACAGCTTGTATCTGCATGCCTTGGGACTAGACAAAGAGGGCCTAGTAAGGATGCATCTTGAGTTGGGTTTTTTAGTACTGTCAGTGCTACCTGACTTAGTTAAAGGCATTGTCTGTGTGGAGAAGTCCAAGTTCCATTTTTAGGGGCTGGATAGTTTGGGGGACAGGGTACTCTGTGGCAAATGGGACTGATTTATAGTTTGATGGACAGGGTTCTTAATTGCAGATGCGTCAGGGTACCCTGTCCTCCCTCCCTATTTAGGGTCTGTAAGAACATCAACTTTCTGTTGTTGGAATCCACATTTTCTCCATCGATGGAAAGCTTCCTACCACTGTCTGATGAAGTAGGGGCACTCGGTGGAATGGCATTAAATTGCTAGCTCTAATTATGGTGGGCGGTGTGATATCTTTTTTTTTGTCTTTCACCACCAGGTAAAACCCACCAGTAAGAAAAAATAAATAATGACTCCCACACCCTGGGAAATATACTCCCCGGATGTGAGGGTAATTTGTTTTTTGTTTTTCAATAAAAACTCGCACTTTGGGGGATTTTTTTTGAGAAACACAAACTTTCTTTAAGATTGGAAGATGGGCATCAAAAACTAACAACGACCATCCACCAAACACTTTGGACCTTGACATAAACTGCTATGATGGTAGCTCCTGTCAAGGTACAGAGATCACTGATGGTGCAGCGGTGATCTCTAAAACTGGCAGATGGTGTTCCATTAGGGTCTTTGCCACCCGGACAGGTGTAATAGAGGCCGCTAAACTATAGGTAAGGCCCAGTGAGAATTTAATGATTTAAAATGCTCAAGAAATTTACTATGGGTAGAAAACCTTTCTGCCGTGCCTTAAACACCAGTCTCTTACAGACGTAAGCATTGACTAGGTTGCCAAAAGGATTGCTCATTGACACCTGCTGAAAAGACAATGTGAAATGCTCCATAAAACTTCTGACCGCAAGTGCTAACTAAGAGCAACTATAGGCATGTATTTTCGTCAAACCTCCCATAGTACTCAGGAGATTTCCAGTCCTTTATATGCCCTCAAGAAACCATTTGAGAGTTAGGCCCAGATGCATCAAGGTAAAAACTGCTCGCAAAGGGGCAGATTCTGAGAATCTGCCCCTTTGCGACCGGTATTTTTGCATTTGGGATGCATCATCCCAAATGCAAAAATCGCAAATTAAGAAATCGCAAAATTGCGATTACTTGCATTTAAGGAATCTCAAATTGAGATTCCTTAAATGCAATGCATTAAAGTTAAAAAAATAGCTATTTCGCTAATAGGGATCGCAAATTACCATGAAGTTGAACTTCATGGTAATTTGCAAAAACTTTGAAAAATGCACTAAAGAGCATTTTTCAAAGGGCATGTGTGTGTGGAACATATGTGCCAGATCAATTTCAGGGGGTTCAACAGGGTGTCCTTTGGACACCCCTGCACCCTTGAAATCGCATTTTCAATTTGTGAATCGCTAATTGCGATTCACAAATTGAGAATGTCTTCCCATTCATTCCTATAGGCCTCTAGGCCCATAGGAATGAATGGGGAGGTATTTCTTAATTGCGACTCGCAATTTGCGAGTCGCAATTAAGGAATTTTAAGAAATCGCTATTTTTTTGTGATTTCTTCATGCATTGCATTTTGCTATTCCTTAGTAGCGAATCGTTATTTTTCGCTATTAAGGAATAGCAAATGGGTTCTTGATACATCTGGGGGTAAGTGCCATATCTATCATAGGACCTTGCATTCTTCTGCTTTCACTAAAGCCTGCTCCAGTAAGGAGTATTTTCTGCACACACAAGCATTGTGACTGCTCACTGGGCTCACCTGATTAGTTTGAGATTTTAGTGGCTCTACCTGCAGCTAGGTGTCATTTTTTAACTTTGCTCCAAGGGTGAAAATAAGTGCGAAAATAACTTTGTCCTAGGGTTCGATCTATATTGCACTGCAGCTATGTCCTCTAAACCCCTCACCCATAGTGGCGGCTGCTGTGGCTTTGAACTGGTGAGATAGCATGGACAGCACGGGGCAGCACGTGGGGTCAGCATAGGGAGGGGCAGCACAGGCAGTAGGGCAGGGAGACTAAAGAAAATAGTGCTTACCTGCCATCTGCCGCCTCTCTGCTCTTCTGTGCCCCTGCTGTTCGACTCCCGGCAGTCCACAGGCTCCCCTATGCCATGGTATTACCCAGCATGAGTGCAGTGCCGGGATTGTTCTGAGCTTCCTGGTTTGGTGCTCACTAAGGGACTACTACCCTGTGAGTGTTCTCCACCCAGATGTACAGCACAGCTCGGTTGAAGAGATCTAAATGCGCATGACGATTTGGCCATCCAAAGACGGCAGTCCAAACGTCATGCGCACTTGAAGCAGTACCACCACGCCTCCTCCTCCTTCCTAGCTGCAGCTGTTCATCAGGTTGGCCTGCCCCTGCCCCGCCCTAGTCTCTTAAGTGAGGAAAAGTAAAATAATATTAACCTGTGTTGTTATCATTGTATTTTTCAGTGCTGCTAGAAAAGTGGGGTGACGCCACTTACTGTATGTCAGAGGATTTCTGTTACTGGAGACTTCTGTTCAGACATCTTCAGCCATAGAGTATAATGGGTGAGTTTGATTAACCTTTTTAGCTAGAACTCTAACACTAAAACAGATTTACAGTTATCCATATTTCATCAAATGTAAAGCACAGTTGTTGTTTTTTTGTATGCTATTCAGTTTTTCTTTTTTTTAAATTGAAATCAGAGATCTCTCCTACACATCTGCTACATATCATTGACATTCTTTGAAAATCAGTATATATACATAGTTTCCTCCCCCCCCCAAAAATTCCAAATCATATTTTTCTACATATAACATAACTACCCAATTCCCTGCCGTCCCTTTTCTCCCATCCATGTTATAAGAGGTTCGCAGATACTCTCACCTTTCCTCCTGGTCCTGACCCCTTTACATTTATACAAAGCAATTTCTTGACGCCCAAGATAGAGTAGCCTGTAGTGCCATTGAAAATATAGGAGGCTCGCTATCCTTCCATCCTGTGGGTATCAATAGGCGTACTATCACCATCGTTAAAAACACAAAATCCCGCTCCCTCAAAATTAAATTTAATCGAGCATCAAAGCCTTACAGCATCACTATTGAAGTAATTTTAATCTCTCTGCTGAGTACCTGAAACCAACATTTTTCAATAGCCTCTTTTAACGGATGAAAAGAACATATGTATGCTATCAGCTATCAGCTGGGCCCGCCTGGCATCTTGCACATTTATCATTTTGCCTCTTTCCCCACCCAAATAGTTTAGTCGGCGTGTAATAGAGACCGTATACTGTTTTATATTGCTGAGCTTTGAGGTTGGCTGCCATAAGTACCTTATTTCCAATCTCTAACACCATATCAATATCTGTTTTCCCATCCTCAAGCTTACAATCCCACTTGGTTTCAGTTTTAACTATATCATCTGGTATCTTTGCTACTAATTCCTGATAGAAATCCTTAATTTTACGATCTGCATTTTCCATCATTATCAAAATAGGCACAGCATCCATGTTGATGGAACCTGTAGGAGGCCCTCTAATTCGGTTTTGAACTAGTAGATATTTAAAGCAGGAGCTTTGATATAGGCCAAATTTCTGAGTTAATTCTAAAAAAGATTTCCTTACCGCATTTGAATATAAATCTGCTAAAAACATAATCCCCGCCTGTTCCCATTTCCTAGTCATTCCATCCTACAGTGCTGATGCTAAGAAGTCAGAGTGCCAAAGTGAGGTATATTTATTATGCCTACTGATTTTACACATTTTTTCCACTTTTTTCCAAATTCTTAGCACCATCTGGATATATCTATAGCGAGGGTTTTTATATAATGTATCTAGCTGTCGTTGTAGTAGTTGCGTAAATTCATTATCTGCGGCCAATTGGTATATAGTGGGTATCTGAGATCGTTCCACCTCGCCCATTTGTGGATGATATAGTGATCCTATTTGTTGCAGGGCCGTAGCTCAATAGCACAACTGTACATTAGGGGCTCCCCAACCTCCCCGGTCCCTCGGTAGCGTCAGGTATTTATAGGCACAACGCACCTTTTGATACCCCCAGATAAATTTAGAGAACATTGCCTCAATTCTATGTAGTTTAGTAGCAGTGAGCTCCAAAGGTATTGCCCGAATAAGATACAGAATTTTAGGGAAAAACTTCATTTTAATTACATTTATTCGTCCAATAGTTGTAAGATGTAGCTTATTAATGCGTTTAGGTCATTATTTATTATTTGTAATACTGGATCAATATTAATCGCTCAAAGTTCGTTAATGTCTGATATTATTTTGACCCTAAATACCTTGCTGACTTGTCTACACGAGGAGCTTTAAAAAGCACTTTGCAGAACAGATAATTTGCGTTTTAGTTTTGTTTAAGAGATACCCAGATTTTTCTCCAAATTCGGCTGCAAAATTTTCAATTTCTTTGATAGCAGTTTTGGGTTCCACTGTAATGATTGCAATATTGTCTGCATATGCAAACATTTTTGTCTCATAATCACATATTGTAACTGGTTTTACACCTGATTATGTAAAATGCAGTTAATAAAAGGGTCTAAATAATATGCAAACAATATAGGAGAACTGGGGTAGCGTTGACGTGTCCCCCTAGCTATTTCTATCCTTCTGGATGTATGACCCATCATTTGAATCTGGGCATGTAGTTTAAAGTACATTGCCTGGAGAGCCTTAACCATTCCTGGAGGAAATCCTCTATCTACCAAGCTCCTCCATAAATATTGACAGGCCACTCTATCGAAGGCCTTCTCCGCGCCCAGGAGGACCACAGCCATTTCAATCTCATCCATCTCTGCTATATCCAAAATTGAGATAATCCGCCTTGTATGGTCTGTGGTCCCCCTGCCGGGAACAAAACCATGCTGCCAAGGTGATATGAGAGCAGCGATGGTCTTTTGCAGTTGAGGAGCCCTTATTTTTTAGTACACTTTAGTATCCGCGTTCATAAGTGATATAGGGTGATACGATGATAGTAATTCTGGAGGTTTATCTTTTTTCAAAAAGACAACTACATCTGTATCCTGCCACGACACAGGTGGGATCCCTCTATACTGAATGCTGACAAATAAGTCTTGCATAACAGGAAGTATTTGGGGTGATAATAGTCTAAACATTTCTATGGGGATTTTATCAGGACCTATAGCTTTCCCCAATGCTAGGGACGCCAGCGCCTCCTGAACTTCCTCTACAGTTATTTTGCTTTCCACTTCTACGGCAGCCTCAGGATCTAGTCATGATAGGAGAGGATATTCATCTGTTATTTCCTCATACACATCATCATCCAATGAGCGTTCTTCTGAACGATACAGCTTAGTATAAAATTCCTCAAATACCCCGGTTATTTCTTGCGGTCCAGATACTAACTGATTATTTTTATCCCTCATTTCGACTATGTTATTTTTAACAACTTTCTGTTGTGTTCTTAGTGCTAAGAGTTGTCCCGTAGCCTCCCCATATTCGTAAAGCTCCCCACGATATGCTAGAAACATCTGAGCAAATTTATTCTGGAAGTAAGCATTTACTTCTGATTTTGCTATGGCGAGTTTAGTCATTTGTTCAGCTATTAAGCACTCCGAGCTCCCCTTGTTTATTATCTGAGTATGTTCTGCCTCTAATTTAGATAGTTTATTAATTAGTAGATCAACGTGCATGTTACACTGTTTCTGAAGGCGAGCCGCATACCCTATTATCTGACCTCGCAGGGTAGCTTTAAAGGTATCCCAAACTATCTCACGGGATGCACTATACCTATTGCAGTCAAAAAACACCTGTGCCCACTGTTTAATAAAAATACAGAATTCCTCATCAGAGAGCAGTTTCTTATCAAGACCATTGAGCCCTATGTCTACTTCTCATGACCTCCCTTAGCTCTAACAACAGGGGGTTATGGTCAGAATATAATTGGGGCAGTTTTATAATCTCTAAACTACCTATCAGTAGATAAGAGGCAAGGAAATAATCCAACCGTACAAAGTTTCTATGCGGATAGGAATAATAAGTAAATCCAGGATCTGTTTGTTGTTTTACTGCCCATACATCACAGAGACCATGAGTATTTTTAAACACTCCCATTGCTCTATAAACCCTTGGTTTTCTTCCGAGATATATTTGCTTCTGAACATTCATCACCCAGGTGTATATTAAAGTCACCACATACTATCAGCCGCTGAGACCACTTAGCTAATTACATTTCCAATACAGTCCAGATGTCATCATCATCTTGGTTAGAGCCATAAATATTGACATCGCCCCCACTTATCCGCGCTGATCATATTACCGTCCCATCCCGCTGTCTTAAGTATATCGCTACCCCTCTAATCATCGTATCCTGAAAAGAGCATGCCGCTAAAGAGTAGCCTCTGATCTCTAAGAGCCTCCTATTTCGCCATGGTATATGAGTCTCTTGTAAGCATATTACATCTGGATTCGTTGTTCTGAATATTTCAAACACTTTCTCTAGTTTTTTCCTATCATTTAAGCTACCCACATTAGATAAATAGATCCTGAATTTATCCATATTTAATATTGGTCGCTCCCTTGCACCCTGATTTGATAGTTTCCAATAAGATTAGATATCTCTGATTTCTGTTTTTTTATTTTGCTTATCTAACCCCTGAACCCTCCCCCCTAACACTCCCCCCACCTTCACACCCTTCACCCAACCCTGTGCCCCCCCTAATCTTACCTAGCCCGCCCCCCCACCCATTTCCCACTACATTGGCAAAAGGGCTTATGCCCTCACGATGGAGTGAGACTTGCGCCTTGGTGTCTCCCCATCTTTTATGTAAAGGGTGTTAGCCCCAAAGTGTATACCCATATATTATGCTGTTGCTAAATTGCATTTTGTTTTAAAGTCTCAAAGCAATATCATCCAGCCATATACTCATCGGGAAGCCAGCAGCTTTTCAGTCCCATTTTCTTTTTTTTCCCATGCATAGATCCGATGGAATCCAGATATTCTTTAGCCTGAATTTCTGTTGTGAAGAATCTTATTTGGCCTTTATCAACAGTTTTTAATGTGGCAGGGTTAAGTAGAAATGCTTGTGCTCCCTTATTCTAGAACGGTGTTATGAGTTGTCGTAACAACCACCTCTTCTCCACCGTATAGTGGTAGAAATCAGGCCTTACGAAAAAATGAACACCCTTTCCCTGCCGCTTCTTTTCTGGTTGAGCCAGATCATAAAGGGTCTGCTGTGCTAAAAAATTATTCAAAGATATCAAAATAGCCCTTGGCTTGCTCTCTGTTTGCAATCCCTTGGATGACGGCAATCTAAATGGGAATCTATGGGCCCTTTGGATCTCACAAGACCAGTTCCACATTGTACGTTCTGGGAAGGCCTCAGTAAAAAGGTCAATCACGAATTTACGCACTTCGGACCCTTCCAAGCCCTCCGGAATTCCTAGCACTCTAAGATTATTACGCCGTAGGCGATTCTCCAAATCCACGATTTTAATCTGGGTGTCGTCTCTCTTAGAGGTTATAGCATTAAGGGAAGTTTTCTGCGCTGTCACCTCATCCTCTGAGGTTGATATTTTCGCCTCTGCCTCATTTATTCGGTCCGTGAATTCATTGCAGGTGTTTGCAATTTTCCTGACTGTATTCTGGATTTTCCGGCAGGCAGTATGAGTCTTAAGGTTTTCAGTTCGGGTTTCAAGTCTGTGATCCACGATGGACAGGTAGATCGCAGCCAACGATATTTCGCCCGTCTGATCGCCTGTCTGACCCACCGCCTGGACCTCCACTGTGCCACCATTATCAAGAACCATATCTATCAATTCCGTAACAGGAGGTTGAGACTGAGGAGTCAGGGAAATCTCCCACATCAAGCTTTTAGCCGTCCCTGAATGAGGCACTTTTACTATATCTGTCAGTCCACTTTGTAACATTGTGCAGTCCATATTTGAAGTGATCAACTCATTCCATAAACTTACTGCCGATCCTTCCAGGGACCCTGAACTAGGCCCCCAGTCTTTTTCACTCTGCCCATCTTGATCCGAAAGATCCGAGGACTCTGAAAGGGAGTAGAATTTCTCCCCTGAGTCGCCCTCTTGAATAGACTTTGACACAGTGCTACTTCTTATGTCGTGACCCAAGGTGACGTCCTGTACGGGGGTATCTTGACTATACTGTGAGTCTCCAGCTACAGTATCAAACCCAACCCCCATGGCCACCTCTGAGGCAGCCAGCACTGACTTCAATGTAAATCCTTTTTCCTGATTAGAATGGGTATCAGTTATTTCAGTGTCAGTATCAGTACTGTACTTCCCAGCCAGCGTCGCTGCACATGCTTTTTTCTCCTCACTGCCCTTTTTATTTTTTTTAAACATTTGAGGAACTTTTTTTCTCACACCCATCTTGTTCTCCTCGCCTGTGCATTTATATCCCCAATAGCACTTTCTAGAGCTGCATTAGCATTTATCCCAGATTTAGACAATGGTTCCAGTCTGCTCTCATCCATGCGTTCCGTCATACCACGACTTTTGCCCCCACGAGCTGACTTTGGTGGCATAATGCCTGCTCCTCACCAGACTGCAGCCCTAAACAGGACATAATGTGCCCTCCGAGGTCGGTTGGCTCTCTACACTTTATATTTATACAGCTGTGAAGTAGTTCGTAAATGAATCCAAATGCCAGCGTCTTTTTTTTCCCCTATTTTCCTCCTTTTTACAGTCCCTGTATTGCTCTTGTTTCCTCCATTTACATGTTCCACAAGCTAATCGGGCAGGCAGGCAGTCTTTGTGCTTACCAGCAGCGTTCTTGTACTTCCACCCGATGAGGGATTCGTGTCATGCACTTCGTACGCCTCCCAGCAGCCCCACAGCCGTCTCAGTACACCGGCCGCACGACCTAACACCTTCTTGCCCTCTTTCAATCAGTAACACCCTGTTTGTTCCAGGCCTGTAAATAGCTGTGAGATCTGACTTGCTCCGGCTGAAGCCCCGACCTGCCGCCTCCTCCGCTCCTCAGCTCCTCCCCCCAGGTGGGTGAAACGTCAGGCGGAGAAACTATGTTGCCGTTGTGCAAAGTCTTTTCGCGATTTACAGATTTTCCTCGTAGAAGCGTGAGAGCGTTTCCTTAAGCTTTTATCTGTGATTGCCACAGTGTCTGCAACAGCTTTCCAATTGATGAAGAAGGAGAGCTCAGTTAGGAGCTCACCTCTCGCACGGCTGACTAGCAGCCGCCATCTTTGCCACCTTGCTCCGCTTCTATATGCTATTCAGTTTCCAATTAAAAGTATTGGTGTGTTTCGATTTTTCTGTGTGTTTGAGTGTACAAACTGTTATTTTATTTATGAATTTATTTGAGATATGTATGCAGTTTTCAGCACCATCCCCATGACTTGTACAGGGCATTAAATCTCTATATGCAGGCGAGATGCATTACTTTTCAAATTATCAAGTAATCAGGATACATCTGTACTGCAGAAAGACATGTCTGTAGTGGACCATCACATAGAACCTTTACAAGTCCAACACTCACAAGGAATGTTAAAAAAGGCTCCAGAGAGTTAAATGCATGAGTTACGTAACTATATAAAACATCTCCTACAGATAAAACCAAATGCATTTGTAATGCTCTAATGGGTGAATAAAACAACTAAACTCTCCTAATGCATACATTATTCAACAACTATCTGACCAAAACATAAAAGTATGTATTTATGCATAACTGAAACAAAAACCTAAACTATACCTAACAGGAGGCATTACTATAGCTGAAAACATGACATGTGGGCACCAAAATTACATTTCTATCACTTAACTTCACTACAAATCTACCTGCCCGCTTCTCTAACATACTGTCAGAGAATCTGAAATTACCTTTTCTTTTTAAATTCCGTAGTCTCACGACATCAGTCACTTTGAATTCCTTCATATGTTTACTTCGGTTGCTTGCATCAATGTTTCTGATTCCATTAAATGTTTTCTATCCGCCAAGTTCCTCTTTGTCATTTTTGTTTTCCAACATCCATGGTTGCCATATTAAAGTGCAGGCCTTGCTTCCTCTCATTTTCTCAAACAAAGGCTTATCTTCATTTTTGCAGCCATCACTCAACATAACCTCACCAATACATCCATCTCACCCTTCCAACAATATGCACTGTTCATTGCCAACTGAATCCCTTCTTTCAGTATGTTATTCCAACTTTCAACTTTACCATTACTTTGTAGAAAGTACACAGATGTGCGAATGTGATTAATGCTTAATCTTTACTAAAACCATTCATTTCATTAGTAGTCCTTGCCTCTTGATATACCTCCGTAAAAAATTGTTGTACTGAGATTTTTATTTTTGATTCGTGTTTTTGTATCATTAGAGAAGTAATTTAGAATGGGTAGACATTGCTAATCTGGGCATAAATGTTTTGGCTGTAATATTTTTAAATGGTAAATGTGTTGCAGTGCTGATGTAATATTTCAGGAACCATTAAACCTATATACTTAATTTTGGTGTCAAAACATAGGTTTTGGGTGTCAAGTAGTCTTATAGAGACAGAAAATAACTCCTCAGAGCAACACTTCTGCCATTCTCTAAAATGGCTTTTTGTATACAAGGAGATAGGTCCTGGGGGTAAGGACAGCTGGACCCTATTATAAATTCTTACAAAAAAAGTAGTGCTGACCATACAAAAATTCTACTGGCTCCACGTTTAGAGTAACAAATCGACTTTAGTTAAAGATTTGTTTGGTATTATTTATTTATACCTTTTACTTCATTTGTTTTTGAGTTAGAAAATAGTTTAGACAAAAAGACATACCTTATACATACAATTATTCAAAAAAGGGGAGGGGGGAAGAAAAAGAAGAACAAACTTCAAATGACTGTACTTAATCACAATCACATTCACAAAAACATAAATCAACAGCTATATACAATTGCACAACTATTTGTGTATCAACACAAATACTCATTAACAGTTGGTTTTCAATCAAAAATTCAAGAAAAATCAAGAAGAAATCAGATGGAGAAAAGATAAATCAATATCATGCACAGTGTAAATAAGGCTGAAATGCTTAATCAAATTTTCAGTCATTAAGGGAGCAAATTAATCCCAGACCTTTAAACAGTGCTTGTCTCCATTTGGCCGACGCGTTTCGAACTCGCTAAATTAATTTGCGTGTTCTCATCAGGGCTTTTTGAATTTTCCTGCAGGATTAGTGTGCAAAAATAAAAAAAGAGAATTTGTGTCATTTCCTCTAAAATAGTAATTGGCCTCATATTGTCACTAAATATGTACATTAAGAGCAAGGAGTTTTACCTTACTGGTGTAGTCGCAGTTAGTTGGGGTTCAATTATTTTATCACGTTACCGCCGTAATGTCTGAAAGAGGGAAGACCTCGTCAGTCCAGTGTTCCAACAGAACTAATTGTCTGATGCCAATATTATATGCACCCCTACCTTCAATCTTGTCTACGTGTTCCCTTCATGAAGTCAGTTTACATTCAGTGTGATTTAATGTAGATGTCCCAAATGCCAGAGGTTCGCGTTTATGTGCCTAGAAAAAAATAAGTAAAGGAGGGCTCAAACTCCTCCTCAGTTTTGATGAAGTCTAGATGACATTCCTAACTGACAACGGTATGTACCTTTTGACTCCGGGGCCCAGCGGAAAACTTCTCACTGCTGCAGGCGGCGTTGAACCGGAACGGCTCAATACAAATTGGAGCGGTCCTGGTGCTGTAACACAGACGGGCACTCAGTTATTAGCTGCTTGCCATCTCTGACTCAGTTTGAATTTAGCGCGACTGGGCAGAGATAACTTACCCGTTCTCTTCAGTTTAGGGCTGTGATTCCAACTCCTGGCGACCTAGCATCAAAGCGCCATGTTGGAGGGAGGCGGAGTCTGGAATGACAATTTCAGCAACTGCAGAACCAAAAATGTGGTCTATGCAATCACGTGCAGTTGCGATAAACTCTACATAGGCAAAACGAACCAGCAAATTAACACCCGTGTAACACAACACAGATCACGCATCAAAAATAAAGTTGCGTCTGCTCCCATGGTCCAACATTTTATTGAACAAGGCCATTCTGAAATGGACTTTAAATGGACTGTTTTGTACACAATTGGGCATAAAAGAGTACAAGATGTTGATGATGTCCTGCTTAAAAAGGAAGCCTACCTGATATTGAGATTTAACAGCTTCCAGACTGGGTTAAACTCCATGTCTGAGATATCGAGGCTGTAAAAACCACGTAATTACGGGTCTTAGAGTTAAACATGCCTTTAATCTAACTAAAGTCCCACGAGTATAGGTTTTGTAGGGGACTACAGATCCCACAATTCCCAAGTGCCACGTGATTTGATAAAACACCTCCGCCTCCCTCCAACATGGCGCTTTGATGCTAGGTCGCCAGGAGTTGGAATCACAGCCCTAAACTGAAGAGAACGGGTAAGTTATCTCTGCCCGGTCGCGCTAAATTCAAACTGAGTCAGAGATGGCAAGCAGCTAATAACTGAGCGCCCGTCTGTGTTACAGCACCAGGACCGCTCCAATTTGTATTGAGCCATCCCGGTTCAACGCCGCCTGCAGCAGTGAGAAGTTTTCCGCTGGGCCCCGGAGTCAAAAGGTACATACCGTTGTCAGTTAGGAATGTCATCTAGACTTCATCAAAACTGAGGAGGAGTTTGAGCCCTCCTTTACTTATTTTTTTCTAGGCACATAAACGCGAACCTCTGGCATTTGGGACATCTACATTAAATCACACTGAATGTAAACTGACTTCATGAAGGGAACACGTAGACAAGATTGAAGGTAGGGGTGCATATAATATTGGCATCAGACAACTAGTTCTGTTGGAACACTGGACTGACGAGGTCTTCCCTCTTTCAGACATTACGGCGGTAACGTGATAAAATAATTGAACCCCAACTAACTGCGACTACACCAGTAAGGTAAAACTCCTTGCTCTTAATGTACATATTTAATGACAATATGAGGCCAATTACTATTTTAGAGGAAATGACACAAATTCTCTTTTTTTATTTTTGCACACTAAACCTGCAGGAAAATTCAAAAAGCCCTGATGAGAACACGCAAATTAAATTAGCGAGTTCGAAACGCGTCGGCCAAATGGAGACAAGCACTGTTTAAAGATCTGGGATTAATTTGCTCCCTTAATGACTGAAAATTTGATTAAGCATTTCAGCCTTATTTACACTGTGCATGATATTGATTTATCTTTTCTCCATCTGAATTCTTCTTGATTTTTCTTGAATTTTTGATTGAAAACCAACTGTTAATGAGTATTTGTGTTGATACACAAATAGTTGTGCAATTGTATATAGCTGTTGATTTATGTTTTTGTGAATGTGATTGTGATAAAGTACAGTCATTTGAAGTTTGTTCTTCTTTTTCTTCCCCCCTCCCCTTTTTTGAATAATTGTATGTATAAGGTATGTCTTTTTGTCTAAACTATTTTCTAACTCAAAAACAAATGAAGTAAAAGGTATAAATAAATAATACCAAACAAATCTTTAACTAAAGTCGATTTGTTACTCTAAACGTGGAGCCAGTAGAATTTTTGTATGGTCAGCACTACTTTTTTTCGTAAGAATTCTCTAAAATGGCGGCTCTATAGTGTTGTATTTTAGCCTTCATATTGGTAATTTATTTTAATATTTATTTTTGTTTCAGGTTTTCTATTGATTCAAATTTGTAAATAAGCACTTGAATGAGTTTAATTTGTTTTTCATTTATGCAGTTCAATTTGCATATATTGATTCAATCAAAAACAATGGGAGAGATATATTCAGTTATAAACCAAAGCAAAAAGGTTTGACACACAAGATTAATGAAAACCCAAGAATTGCAATTGCAATCAAAGTATAACCACACTATGTATATTCAAAAATTCAAAAATGTATTTACAGTTATATAAAACAGTTGTCTAAACGGCGCAATAGACTATCAAGTATATAGTCAGTGAGGAAGGGAAAGGGGTGCTCAACTGAAAAGGAAATTTGAAGGAAAAGAGACAAAGTAGATACACAGTTTGTATTATTTACACAGAACAAAGCGGGATAGCCTCCGCTGTCTTATATGCCTGTCCCCTATAGTTGTTAATTGGGGGATATGGGGGAATGGACACTGGGAGGGATACAGGCAGGTCAATGGGTGGGCGCCGACGTTTCGACCCTGATGCTCTTGGGGTATTGGGGACCTCAGCTGCGGGTCTTCTTCAGGACACAAGGGGTTAGGGGGGGTGGGGTTAAGCAGCGAAGTTGCTGGACCGTTATCCAACAGATCGTCTGGATAGAACACCTAGGGTACACAAATAAGATTGGTTTTAGTGACTGAGCACAACTAGTTTACATGTGTGGTTTAGGTTGGGTATTGGGTACATTACCAATGAAGTGGCAGGAATATAGACCTCCGTCTGTGCTTCTGTAGAAATGAGTAACCTAATGGGCAGAATAAGAATACAGGGTCAAAACCCCTCTCCCAAGGGTAAATGACTCCTAGTGTTTCTTTAATCCGCATGTAAATAGACTCACCTAGTGTCTGTTGGTGGTCAAAGGATGTAAAAGCTTTAGGTCAGGCTGGTGTTCTGAGTAGAGCCTGTGGAGGAGTGAAAGATAGTAAGCTCCCCGTTATTTATAGACTGTGCAATGTCTATTGAGTAAATTGGATGGGGGCTTACCGCTATGAGCAGTGATAGCGCGGTCCTACCGGTGCCCCCTCGGGCGTTCCGGTGGTCTTGCTCCGGTTTTGTGCTTTTTTTCACAAGTCCGATTTTCACCTGGTAAATGAAAACGGATGGGGCATAGTCAGGGAATAATTCGAATAGCGTATAATTAAATGGCTTAAAATCTTAATACTGAGGCGGGGTGCTGGAAAACTGCCGCCGAGTTCATACCTCGAGCGTTCCTGTAGATTAAGCCTGGTACCGCCGAGGAAATCCAAAGATTAGGCTGGGTTCCGCCAAGTAATCCAAAAGATTGGACTGCGTATCACTGGAGAGCCAGTCTTGCGTAGTGGTCTCAATCGGCTTTTGTCCGAAAGTGAGCACCGCTTGTCGGCTGCACGGAATACTTCCGTGTTGGATTAGTCACGTGTTCGCG
Organism: Lissotriton vulgaris; assembly: GCF_964263255.1. Taxonomy (NCBI): domain Eukaryota; kingdom Metazoa; phylum Chordata; class Amphibia; order Caudata; family Salamandridae; genus Lissotriton; species Lissotriton vulgaris. Next base: position 99,453,711 of record NC_141698.1, read on the forward strand.
TGTCAGCCTATCGGAGAGGATCGGGAAAACCAATTGAAATCGAGGAAGGACTCTTTGTTTATGTGAAACGCGAGTCAGAGCGAATAATTCCCTTATTCAAATTCAATCTTTATTGACTAATGAATAGAAGACACATCGCCATTCCTGATGTCAGGGTGCAACCGAGTGTCACATAGACGTTTTTCTATTTTGGATGGAGCTTGTGTATGTTGGTTCATACATATTAATTGACATTAGTTGGGTATATTATTACACCATTTAGTTATCAATAAGAACCAAAAACGGGGGTACATTTGACACAGATGATGTGACATATTGATCCCACGCTGTTATACTCATTCTTGGTATGTTGGAGCCTCTGTGATTACATACAATCTGTACTTATTTGGCACATAATCAACAATTAATTAATACATTGAGACAGATAAACAGATATACAACAACAGTTTGAATAAACAATATATAAAACAGCATACAATTATGTAATGACTCCTTGATGTCCATACATTATATGATGAAAAATTGACATATATATACTGCGTATGCACGTAGTGTGTAAAGTGACACAAAATTATCTGGTGATACATGTATCATTACAGAACATGACATCTAATATGTCCAGTATAGTCCTAAGTGTATTGCCATTCTGTTCCATAATTAAAGGATGCTGAATCGTCATGATGTAATTCAACAGATCGAGGGTTGGGTAGCTAGGTTAGGTGTTTAACCATTACGAATTGCCACCATTTGTCTGAGCACTTCCTCGCGATCATTGAGACCGCGATTGATAGTGTCAAATAAGTGCATCCAGCGGCATTCTCTAGTGCTGAGAACTTTGGCATAGTTGCCACCTCGTGGATTTTTAGCAACCATCTCTATAATCCACCATTTGAAACTTTCTGGATGGTGATTGAAGTTGAGAAAATGATCTACTAATGGGGCTCCTTGCACCTTACACCGTATTTTGCTACAGTGTTGTAGGATACGGGTCTTGGTTTTCTGGGTCGTTTGACCGATGTATAAGAAACCGCAAGCGGCACATTATAGCATAGATCACTCCCATGGTGTTGCAATTTGTATGATGTTGTAAAGTGTGGGTGTAGTTGTTGTAGGTGAACACTTTAGTCTCAGATACCATAGAGCACGCTTTACAGCTACCACATTTAAAGTGGCCTAACACAGGGGGGATATTCCAAAGTGAGGTTTGACTTTCTATGTTGTGCTGGCTGAGCATAGAATGTACTACATAGTCCTTAATACTCCTCCCTTCACGAAAGGCGTGCATTGGGGGTTCAGCTATTCCTATCTCCTCCGCTATTCGGTGCCAATGTGTGTTAATGGTTTGTTTGATTTCTGTACTGCGTGTATTGAAGGTGGTCACACATATGAGTCTGTTTTCTGTGGAGTCAGGTTTCTGTTTGGGTTCTAAAAGGGACTCCCTGTTACTGTACCATGCCCTTTTGCGTGCTTTTCTGGCTAGGCTTCTAGGGTATCCTCGCTCTATGAGTCTTTGGATGAGGGTGTCTGATTCATTGAAATAATCACTTTTCTTGGTGCAGTTGCGTCGCAACCTCAGGAACTGCCCATAAGGTAGGTTGTCCCTGAGGTTGCGAGGATGATGGCTTGTGTATCTCAGTAGTGTATTTTTTTCGGTAGTTTTCCTAAAGAGTGTGGTATATAGGGCACCATTTTCTTCTTTGATGGTCAAGTCAAGAAAGTTTATTGCCTTATTACTACTCTCAATGGAAAATTGTATGTTGTGATCTTTCTCATTCAACCAAGTATGGAAAGCCATCAATTCCTCCTGTGTGCCCCTCCAAATGAGGAGCACGTCATCGATGTATCGACGCCATTCTGCAATTTTCGCTCTGTAGGGATTGGTATTGTCTAGAATCCATTTATGTTCAAACTCATCCATAAATATAATGGCAAGGTTGGGAGCGAAGCTCGCCCCCATAGCTGCCCCACATGTTTGTTCATAGTATTGCCCGTCAAAGATGAAATAATTTCTTTTCATTGCCAATTCCAACAGGGATAAGATGAAACTGGTAGGGACCCTATGTGGCCGTGGTCTGCTGTCTAAGACCTTTTCAATCTCAACCATAGCTGTTTGTTGGGGGATGCTGGTATACAGGGACGTGATGTCCATGGTCACCAACAGTTCCTTTGTTGGATCAAATTTACTCCCATCCATCAGTTGGATTACCTGCATGGTGTCTCGTAAATAGCAGGTTGTGTTTTCCGCAATAGGCTTTAAGAAAACGTCAATGAACTTGCACAGTGGTTCTAAGATGGAACCGCACCCCGAGATGATCGGTCTCCCTGGAGGTGCAGTTAAGCCCTTATGAATTTTAGGTACTGTATATATTGTTGGAATACGGGGATGGGCATTATTTAGATATTCATTTTCCAACCTAGTGATTATACCTTCCTGCTGTGCTGCATCGGTTAGCCTTCTGATTTGTATGGCTATATCGTTGGTCGGGTCTTTGGGTAATTTCCTATAATTACCTTCTCTGGCTAACTGTGTAAGGATTTCTGCTTTGTATGCCTCTCTGCTTTGAATAACTATTGCTCCCCCCTTAGACCTTCTTTTTGTCAAAGAATTTTATATCATTGGCTAATTTGTCCAATTTGGTAGTCTGAGTGAAGGTATCGAATTCCTTTAAAGTTTTTTCTAGTCTGTCTAATGCTTCCTTTGCGTTCTTTAGTGCAGTGTCATCCAAAATCTCCCTTTAATTAATTAATTAATTGTGTGCTTATATAGCGCAGGAATCACTCCCGAAGGGGTACCTCCGCGCTTCGACAGCTGCGAAACCCTTCCTGGCTTCCCTGAGAGATGGTCCCTTAATGGGTATCTCAAATCGGCTATTTCTTTAGTTAGACGAGTGACTTCTTCCAGAGCTGTTTCAACCCCAAGCACCATCCAGTGCCTGGAGCAATTATTGGATATGAAGCTAAATTTGCCTTTGAATACCGGGTTGTCAACGAATATAGCCGGTTCGTTGCAAACCTGTAGACCTACTGGGATCACGTTGGCTTGGAGGTATTGAGCCAATGCGTGTCCGTGGAGTCTAGTTCTAATGAGTTTCTTTTCTAGTCGTTCTAGTTTATTAACTTTGTCGTTTAATGTGGGATCTAGTGTACTAACTGGTCTACCTAGAAAATTACCTCCTCCCTGTTCGCCATCAGGTTTTTGATGTAATCTTCACTGTATGTTAGGATTTCATTATCAACCATGTCTGTGGAATCGAGATGTGGATCTATATACTCGCAAACACTCTACTACATGTACTTGACATTTAAGGCACAAAGAAAACAATTAACAACAAACAACGACAACCCTCGCAGGAATCCCTGCACAAGAGACCATTAAATCAATGGGGTTCACCCACAGAATCAAAGGACCTGGGTATGAATTGTATAAAGAAAACTGGTCCTTGACTATAGTTTAAGTAAGCACTTGAATGAGTTTCATTTGTTTTTCATTTATGCAGTTCAATTCGCATATATTGATTCAATCAAAAACAATGGGAGAGATATATTCAGTTATAAACCAAAGCAAAAAGGTTTGACACACAAGATTAATGAAAACCCAAGAATTGCAATTGCAATCAAAGTATAACCACACTATGTATATTCAAAAATTCTAAAATTTATTTACAGTTATACAAATCCTTACACAGTTAGCCAGAGAAGGTAATTATAGGAAATTACCCAAAGACCCGACCAACGATATAGCCATACAAATCAGAAGGCTAACCGATGCAGCACAGCAGGAAGGTATAATCACTAGGTTGGAAAATGAATATCTAAATAATGCCCATCCCCGTATTCCAACAATATATACAGTACCTAAAATTCATAAGGGCTTAACTGCACCTCCAGGGAGACCGATCATCTCGGGGTGCGGTTCCATCTTAGAACCACTGTGCAAGTTCATTGACGTTTTCTTAAAGCCTATTGCGGAAAACACAACCTGCTATTTACGAGACACCATGCAGGTAATCCAACTGATGGATGGGAGTAAATTTGATCCAACAAAGGAACTGTTGGTGACCATGGACATCACGTCCCTGTATACCAGCATCCCCCAACAAACAGCTATGGTTGAGATTGAAAAGGTCTTAGACAGCAGACCACGGCCACATAGGGTCCCTACCAGTTTCATTTTATCCCTGTTGGAATTGGCAATGAAAAGAAATTATTTCATCTTTGACGGGCAATACTATGAACAAACAAGTGGGGTAGCTATGGGGGCGAGCTTCGCTCCCAACCTTGCCATTATATTTATGGATGAGTTTGAACATAAATGGATTCTAGACAATACCAATCCCTACAGAGCGAAAATTGCAGAATGGCGTCGATACATCGATGACGTGCTCCTCATTTGGAGGGGCACACAGGAGGAATTGATGGCTTTCCATACTTGGTTGAATGAGTAAGATCACAACATACAATTTTCCATTGAGAGTAGTAATAAGGCAATAAACTTTCTTGACTTGACCATCAAAGAAGAAAATGGTGCCCTATATACCACACTCTTTAGGAAAACTACCGAAAAAAATACACTACTGAGATACACAAGCCATCATCCTCGCAACCTCAGGGACAACCTACCTTATGGGCAGTTCCTGAGGTTGCGACGCAACTGCACCAAGAAAAGTGATTATTTCAATGAATCAGACACCCTCATCCAAAGACTCATAGAGCGAGGATACCCTAGAAGCCTAGCCAGAAAAGCACGCAAAAGGGCATGGTACAGTAACAGGGAGTCCCTTTTAGAACCCAAACAGAAACCGACTCCACAGAAAACAGACTCATATGTGTGACCACCTTCAATACACGCAGTACGGAAATCAAACAAACCATTAACACACATTGGCACCTAATAGCGGAGGAGATAGGAATAGCTGAACCCCCAATGCACGCCTTTCGTAAAGGGAGGAGTATTAAGGACTATGTAGTACATTCTATGCTCAGCCAGCACAACATAGAAAGTCCAACCTCACTTTGGAATATCCCCCCTGTGTTAGGCCACTTTAAATGTGGTAGCTGTAAAGCGTGCTCTATGGTATCTGAGACTAAAGTGTTCACCTACAACAACTACACCCACACTTTACAACATCATACAAATTGCAACACCATGGGAGCGATCTATGCTATAATGTGCCCATGCGGTTTCTTATACATCGGTCAAACGACCCAGAAAACCAAGACCCGTATCCTACAACACTGTAGCAAAATACGGTGTAAGGTGCAAGGAGCCCCATTAGTAGATCATTTTCTCAACTTCAATCACCATCCAGAAAGTTTCAAATGGTGGATTATAGAGAAGGTTGCTAAAAATCCACGAGGTGGCAACTATGCCAAAGTTCTCAGCACCAGAGAATGCCGCTGGATGCACGTATTTGACACTATCAATCGCGGTCTCAATGATCGCGAGGAAGTGCTCAGACAAATGGTGGCAATTCGTAATGGTTAAACACCTAACCTAGCTACCCAACACTCGATCTGTTGAATTACATCATGAAGATTCAGCATCCTTTAATTATGGAACAGAATGGCAATACACTTAGGACTATACTGGACATATTAGATGTCATGTTCTGTAATGATACATGTATCACCAGATAATTTTGTGTCACTTTACACACTACGTGCATAAGCAGTATATATGTCAATTTTTCATCATATAATGTATGGACATCAAGGAGTCATTACATAATTGTATGCTGTTTTATATATTGTTTATTCAAACTGTTGTTGTATATCTGTTTATCTGTCCCAATGTATTAATTAATTGTTGATCATGTGCCAAATAAGTACAGATTGTATGTAATCACTGAGGCTCCAACATACCAAGAATGAGTATAACAGCGTGGGATCAATATGTCACATCATCTGTGTCAAATGTACCCCCGTTTTTGGTTCTTATTGCTAACTAAATGGTGTAATAATATACCCAACTAATGTCAATTAATATGTATGAACCAACATACACAAGCTCCATCCAAAAAAGAAAAACGTCTATGTGACACTCGGTTGCACCCTGACATCAGGAATGGCGATGTGTCTTCTATTCATTAGTCAATAAAGATTGAATTTGAATAAGGGAATTATTCCCTCTGACTCGCGTTTCACATAAACAAAGAGTCCTTCCTCGATTTCAATTGGTTTTCCCGATCCTCTCCGATAGGCTGACACGCGAACACGTGACTAATCCAACACGGAAGTATTCCGTGCAGCCGACAAGCGGTGCTCACTTTCGGACAAAAGCCGATCGAGACCACTACGCAAGACTGGCTCTCCAGTGATACGCAGTCCAATCTTTTGGATTACTTGGCGGAACCCAGCCTAATCTTTGGATTTCCTCGGCGGTACCAGGCTTAATCTACACGAACGCTCGAGGTATGAACTCGGCGGCAGTTTTCCAGCACCCCGCCTCAGTATTAAGATTTTAAGCCATTTAATTATACGCTATTCGAATTATTCCCTGACTATGCCCCATCCGTTTTCATTTACCAGGTGAAAATCGGACTTGTGAAAAAAAGCACAAAACCGGAGCAAGACCACCGGAACGCCCGAGGGGGCACCGGTAGGACCGCGCTATCACTGCTCATAGCGGTAAGCCCCCATCTAATTTACTCAATAGACATTGCACAGTCTATATATAACGGGGAGCTTACTATCTTTCACTCCTCCACAGGCTCTACTCAGAACACCAGCCTGACCTAAAGCTTTTACATCCTTTGACCACCAACAGACACCAGGTGAGTCCATTTACATGCTGATTAAAGAAACACTAGGAGTCATTTACCCTTGGGAAAGGGGTTTTTGACCCTGTATTCTTATTCTGCCCATTAGGTGACTCATTTCTACAGAAGCACAGACGGAGGTCTATATTCCTGCCACTTCATTGGTAATGTACCCAATACCCAACCTAAACCACACATGTAAACTAGTTGTACTCAGTCACTAAAACCAATCTTATTTGTGTACCCTAGGTGTTCTATCCAGACGATCTGTTGGATAACGGCCCAGCAACTTCGCTGCTTAACCCCCCCCCCCCTAACCCCTTGTGTCCTGAAGAAGACCCGCAGCTGAGGTCCCCAATACCCCAAGAGGATCAGGGTCGAAACGTCGACGCCCACCCATTGACCTGCCTGTATCCCTCCCAGTGTCCATTCCCCCATATCCCCCAATTAACAACTATAGGGGACAGGCATATAAGACAGCGGAGGCTATCCCGCTTTGTTCTGTGTAAATAATACAACTGTGTATCTACTTTGTCTCTTTTCCTTCAAATTTCCTTTTCACTTGAGCACCCCTTTCCCTTCCTCACTGACTATATACTTGATAGTCTATTGCGCCGTTTAGACAACTGTTTTATATAACTGTAAATACATTTTTGAATTTTTGAATATACATAGTGTGGTTATACTTTGATTGCAATTGCAAATCTTGGGTTTTCATTAATCTTGTGTGTCAAACCTTTTTGCTTTGGTTTATAACTGAATATATCTCCCCCATTGTTTTTGATTGAATCAATATATGCAAATTGAACTGCATAAATGAAAAACAAATGAAACTCATTCAAGTGCTTACTTAAACTATAGTCAAGGACCAGTTTTCTTTATACAATTCATACCCAGGTCCTTTGATTCTGTGGGTGAACCCCATTGATTTAATGGTCTCTTGTGCAGGGATTCCTGCGAGGGTTGTCGTTGTTTGTTGTTAATTGTTTTCTTTGTGCCTTAAATGTCAAGTATATGTAGTAGAGTGTTTGCGAGTATATAGATCCACATCTCGATTCCACAGACACGGTTGATAATGAAATCCTAACATACAGTGAAGATTACATCAAAAACCTGATAGGCGAACAGGGAGGAGGTAATTTTCTAGGTAGACCAGTTAGTACACTAGATCCCACATTAAACGACAAAGTTAATAAACTAGAACGACTAGAAAAGAAACTCATTAGAACTAGACTCCACGGACACGCATTGGCTCAATGCCTCCAAGCCAACGTGATCCCAGTAGGTCTACAGGTTCGCAATGAACTGGCTATATTAGTTGACAACCCGGTATTCAAAGGCAAATTTAGCTTCATATCCAATAATTGCTCCAGGCACTGGATGGTGCTTGGGGTTGAAACAGCTCTGGAAGAAGTCACTCGTCTAACTAAAGAAATAGCCGATTTGAGAAGGGAGATTTTGGATGACACTGCACTAAAGAACGCAAAGGAAGCATTAGACAGACTAGAAAAAACTTTAAAGGAATTCGATACCTTCACTCAGACTACCAAATTGGACAAATTAGCCAATGATATAAAATTCTTTGACAAAAAGAAGGTCTACCCCTATTTAGCAGACGGATATTATAATCAGGATTCTAGGGGCACATACACAACCAGAGGCAGGGGAGGTTATCGTAGGTACAACACGTTCTCCAACTCTTCTGTCAGTAGTGGCTCCGAATCAGAACAACCATCCACAAGTACTGCAGCACAGGAAGGGGATCAAGATTTTTTAGAGCAGGACCCATGGGTGGATCAACGTGGGAGGGGACGCCCCTGGGGCGACCCAGGGGGAGAGGCCAAGCATCTTGGAAACAGAACAGGGGACAACAGAGTTGGAATCAAGGGAGAGACAAACCAGGGAAACAAGTACACTTCAGACAGGAATCCCATGGGGACATACGAACACGATCACAGCATTACAGATGGTAAATACCATCACGGCACCCAAACAAAGTAGTCCCCTGATCAACCTATCGAGCTACAATCTGACATGTGAGGAACAACAGGTGTTAGAAAAGGGATTATCCTTTGTACCCACCAATCTTCCCAATAGTTTTAATTTGAAATTAGAACTTCTCCAATTCTTCCGTAAGGTTCACCTTAAATATCACCTCAATAAATTGCCCTATAACAACTCGAACAACAGTACAGGCCTAAGACCGCCTTCTACCTTTACCCCCCCCCCCCCCAACACATATGATGCCACCAAGGATTCTAGCTTATGAACAAATGGTGATGGGTGACATTACCAAATTACTAGCTGAGAGAAAGTATGTGAAATACAACATTACTAAACCTGAACGACAAGCACTGTACAATCTAAATAACAACCAAGAGATAGTAATATAACCTGCCGATAAGGGGGGAGCAATAGTTATTCAAAGCAGAGAGACATACAAAGCAGAAATCCTTACACAGTTAGCCAGAGAAGGTAATTATAGGAAATTACCCAAAGACCTGACCAACGATATAGCCATACAAATCAGAAGGCTAACCGATGCAGCACAGCAGGAAGGTATAATCACTAGGTTGGAAAATGAATATCTAAATAATGCCCATCCCCGTATTCCAACAATATATACAGTACCTAAAATTCATAAGGGCTTAACTGCACCTCCAGGGAGACCGATCATCTCGGGGTGCGGTTCCATCTTAGAACCACTGTGCAAGTTCATTGACGTTTTCTTAAAGCCTATTGCGGAAAACACAACCTGCTATTTACGAGACACCATGCAGGTAATCCAACTGATGGATGGGAGTAAATTTGATCCAACAAAGGAACTGTTGGTGACCATGGACATCACGTCCCTGTATACCAGCATCCCCCAACAAACAGCTATGGTTGAGATTGAAAAGGTCTTAGACAGCAGACCACGGCCACATAGGGTCCCTACCAGTTTCATCTTATCCCTGTTGGAATTGGCAATGAAAAGAAATTATTTCATCTTTGACGGGCAGTACTATGAACAAACAAGTGGGGTAGCTATGGGGGCGAGCTTCGCTCCCAACCTTGCCATTATATTTATGGATGAGTTTGAACATATATGGATTCTAGACAATACCAATCCCTACAGAGCGAAAATTGCAGAATGGCGTAGATACATCGATGACGTGCTCCTCATTTGGAGGGGCACACAGGAGGAATTGATGGCTTTCCATACTTGGTTGAATGAGAAAGATCACAACATACAATTTTCCATTGAGAGTAGTACTAAGGCAATAAACTTTCTTGACTTGACCATCAAAGAAGAAAATGGTGCCCTATATACCACACTCTTTAGGAAAACTACCGAAAAAAATACACTACTGAGATACACAAGCCATCATCCTCGCAACCTCAGGGACAACCTACCTTATGGGCAGTTCCTGAGGTTGCGACGCAACTGCACCAAGAAAAGTGATTATTTCAATGAATCAGACACCCTCATCCAAAGACTCATAGAGCGAGGATACCCTAGAAGCCTAGCCAGAAAAGCACGCAAAAGGGCATGGTACAGTAACAGGGAGTCCCTTTTAGAACCCAAACAGAAACCCGACTCCACAGAAAACAGACTCATATGTGTGACCACCTTCAATACACGCAGTACGGAAATCAAACAAACCATTAACACACATTGGCACCTAATAGCGGAGGAGATAGGAATAGCTGAACCCCCAATGCACGCCTTTCGTAAAGGGAGGAGTATTGACTATGTAGTACATTCTATGCTCAGCCAGCACAACATAGAAAGTCAAACCTCACTTTGGAATATCCCCCCTGTGTTAGGCCACTTTAAATGTGGTAGCTGTAAAGCGTGCTCTATGGTATCTGAGACTAAAGTGTTCACCTACAACAACTACACCCACACTTTACAACATCATACAAATTGCAACACCATGGGAGTGATCTATGCTATAATGTGCCCATGCGGTTTCTTAATCATCGGTCAAACGACCCAGAAAACCAAGACCCGTATCCTACAACACTGTAGCAAAATACGGTGTAAGGTGCAAGGAGCCCCATTAGTAGATCATTTTCTCAACTTCAATCACCATCCAGAAAGTTTCAAATGGTGGATTATAGAGAAGGTTGCTAAAAATCCACGAGGTGGCAACTATGCCAAAGTTCTCAGCACCAGAGAATGCCGCTGGATGCACTTATTTGACACTATCAATCGCGGTCTCAATGATCGCCAGGAAGTGCTCAGACAAATGGTGGCAATTCGTAATGGTTAAACACCTAACCTAGCTACCCAACACTCGATCTGTTGAATTACATCATGACGATTCAGCATCCTTTAATTATGGAACAGAATGGCAATACACTTAGGACTATACTGGACATATTAGATGTCATGTTCTGTAATGATACATGTATCACCAGATAATTTTGTGTCACTTTACACACTACGTGCATAAGCAGTATATATATGTCAATTTTTCATCATATAATGTATGGACATCAAGGAGTCATTACATAATTGTATGCTGTTTTATATATTGTTTATTCAAACTGTTGTTGTATATCTGTTTATCTGTCCCAATGTATTAATTAATTGTTGATTATGTGCCAAATAAGTACAGATTGTATGTAATCACTGAGGCTCCAACATACCAAGAATGAGTATAACAGCGTGGGATCAATATGTCACATCATCTGTGTCAAATGTACCCCCGTTTTTGGTTTTTATTGCTAACCAAATGGTGTAATAATATACCCAACTAATGTCAATTAATATGTATGAACCAACATACACAAGCTCCATCCAAAAAAGAAAAACGTCTATGTGACACTCGGTTGCACCCTGACATCAGGAATGGCGATGTGTCTTCTATTCATTAGTCAATAAAGATTGAATTTGAATAAGGGAATTATTCCCTCTGACTCGCGTTTCACATAAACAAAGAGTCCTTCCTCGATTTCAATTGGTTTTCCCGATCCTCTCCGATAGGCTGACACGCGAACACGTGACTAATCCAACAAGGAAGTATTCCGTGCAGCCGACAAGCGGTGCTCACTTTCGGACAAAAGCCGATCGAGACCACTACGCAAGACTGGCTCTCCAGTGATACGCAGTCCAATCTTTTGGATTACTTGGCGGAACCCAGCCTAATCTTTGGATTTCCTCGGCGGTACCAGGCTTAATCTACACGAACGCTCGAGGTATGAACTCGGCGGCAGTTTTCCAGCACCCCGCCTCAGTATTAAGATTTTAAGCCATTTAATTATACGCTATTCGAATTATTCCCTGACTATGCCCCATCCGTTTTCATTTACCAGGTGAAAATCGGACTTGTGAAAAAAAGCACAAAACCGGAGCAAGACCACCGGAACGCCCGAGGGGGCACCGGTAGGACCGCGCTATCACTGCTCATAGCGGTAAGCCCCCATCTAATTTACTCAATAGACATTGCACAGTCTATATATAACGGGGAGCTTACTATCTTTCACTCCTCCACAGGCTCTACTCAGAACACCAGCCTGACCTAAAGCTTTTACATCCTTTGACCACCAACAGACACTAGGTGAGTCTATTTACATGCGGATTAAAGAAACACTAGGAGTCATTTACCCTTGGGAGAGGGGTTTTGACCCTGTATTCTTATTCTGCCCATTAGGTGACTCATTTCTACAGAAGCACAGACGGAGGTCTATATTCCTGCCACTTCATTGGTAATGTACCCAATACCCAACCTAAACCACACATGTAAACTAGTTGTACTCAGTCACTAAAACCAATCTTATTCGTGTACCCTAGGTGTTCTATCCAGACGATCTGTTGGATAACGGCCCAGCAACTTCGCTGCTTAACACCCCCCCTAACCCCTTGTGTCCTGAAGAAGACCCGCAGCTGAGGTCCCCAATACCCCAAGAGCATCAGGGTCGAAACGTCGACGCCCACCCATTGACCTGCCTGTATCCCTCCCAGTGTCCATTCCCCCATATCCCCCAATTAACAACTATAGGGGACAGGCATATAAGACAGCGGAGGCTATCCCGCTTTGTTCTGTGTAAATAATAGAACTGTGTATCTACTTTGTCTCTTTTCCTTCAAATTTCCTTTTCACTTGAGCACCCCTTTCCCTTCCTCACTGACTATATACTTGATAGTCTATTGCGCCGTTTAGACAACTGTTTTATATAACTGTAAATAAATTTTTGAATTTTTGAATATACATAGTGTGGTTATACTTTGATTGCAATTGCAATTCTTGGGTTTTCATTAATCTTGTGTGTCAAACCTTTTTGCTTTGGTTTATAACTGAATATATCTCTCCCATTGTTTTTGATTGAATCAATATATGCGAATTGAACTGCATAAATGAAAAACAAATGAAACTCATTCAAGTGCTTACTTAAACTATAGTCAAGGACCAGTTTTCTTTATACAATTCATACCCAGGTCCTTTGATTCTGTGGGTGAACCCCATTGATTTAATGGATTCAAATTTGTAAACATGATTAAAGCAGGTGATAGCAGAGGAACTTTACATCCTGACCTAGTGTTGCTAACTACAAAATCCGAGGACTCCTACAACAAAGAAAAATGTGTCATAATCCAAACTAATTCGAAAGAGAAGCTAACATCAACTGCAGCTGGACATAAGAGAGTTTGAGATGCTGCAGAAATAAGGCAAGGCGAAGTTCACAAAAGATTGAAACTGATGGGTAAAAGGATCAAATATTTTATCATTGTAACAAGTGCTACAAGTCTTATACAATGGAAAAAAGCCTGGAAAAATTAGTCAAAAAATATCAGAAACCAGTGAATCACAACAAGAATCTGAGTCTTCTGAGAAAACGACGACAACTAAACCAATGCCATCCACTTAGAAGATCAATGGCTACTCCTTGTCCACCTCCAACAACTGATCAGAATGCAGAGGATCTTCAATGTGTTATCTGTGGTTTAGCCAGCATAAGGGCTAACAAGATTGATGAAAGAACAAAGTACAGAGTATGTGAATCTCAAAGGGCAAAAATGTTTGTATCTATAGCTAGTTTCTTCCAACATGAGGTTTTCAGCCGAGTAGCTGATCTAAACAGCGAGGTTAATGGATTTGCAGTGGATTTGTATGCCCACCTGCACTACAAGTGTGCATTTATTCAAAAATATGAATGTACAATGAGCTCCCTGCAGCAACGTAACCGCCAGCCTTCAGTTAAGTTTGCACTCTTTGAAAAAGCAAATACAGTTTTAAGGCCACTCTTGAATGCTGGCAACAGGTTCACACTCAGTGAGATCAAAGAAATAATGACCAACATTGATGAAATTGTATTGATCTATTACAATGAAATTAAGATTTTTCTAGGGAGAATGTACAATGACAGAATTCAGTTTTATCAGTCTAACAATAAGAATGAGCCGCTTTTGGTGTTCTCAGCTGATTTGACTCCTGAAGTTCTTGCTGCTAAAATAAGATCACAGGATGCAGTAGAATCAGCTGGAACCATTTTTAAAAATGCCCTGAAAGATTTAGATTTAGGACTTAATGACACATTTTGTGATGCCCTAGAGCTCCGCTAATCATACAGTCAACAAGAATGCTTGATGTTGTCTTACATTTTTTTTACATCATTGCTTAATATCAGCAGGGCAAAACTGTTACAAACTAAAGTTCTTGAGTTCAGAACAGAAGCCAAAAACATTGATGATGGCTTTGAAGATATAAGTGAAAAAATGGAAGACAATCCCATGAACCAATAGGCTTATGCTGTACAAAGTTACTGTGTTTTCCAAATCATGTTTTATGATTACATAACGGCAAAAAGAAAACTTCGCTACACATGATGACTGCCCACGCAATCTATAGCAGGTGCAAAAGTAGAGAGCTAATCGCTTCAATGAATAGGATTGGTGTATTATCAAGATATGATGGCATAGTACGTAGCACAAACTTGTTAGCAGCTCATGCCGTAAAATCTTGGGAATCCGACAGCGCATTACTGCCAAGTGACTTTACCAGTACAGGATTTACAATTGCTGCTCTTGATAATTTTGATTTTGAAGACAGCTCTTCTTTGTCTGGAACATTCTGCACACATGATACTGTCATGCTACTTTTTCAAGACTATTACTACTACTGGAAAACAAGCAGTGTCAGCTGTAGGTATGAACAAACAAAGCTATAAACTTATAATCCAGCTGCCTTGCCAACGTGTGCAAAATCACTACTAGCCATCAACACGCCCCAGTCTATGAGAAAGTTTCAAAGTATCTTCTGCTACCTGATGCTGTGGTTTGCAAAGCTGATTTTAATGAACTTATCATATTGCTTATTCCGTGCAGACTGAAGGATGAAGAAAAGCCAGTACCTCAGTGAGTTGGAATTAATGCTCTGATCTCTCAGAATACCGTTCCACTGAAGGAGATTGGGTTTTTACCAGTAATACCGTCTCCAGTCACAAACAATGCAACAGTATACACAGCTCAAACAAATGCCCAAAATGTGTGTAATCAGCTTGAAGACCAGTGTATTCTGTCAATCTTCTGCAATGAAGGTGTTTTCCGTATTGTAGCTGACATTTTTATGAACAATCCAGTGGAATTTGATGATCTTTATCCAATGATGGGCTTTTTCCACTGTACAAAAGTTGCATTGCAGTGTGCAGGAAGTTATCTCATAGATGTGGCATAGACAATGCACTTATTGAGGCTTAAATCTTTGGAAGCAAAATTATCCAGTCAATATTGAGCGGAACTCATTATGTTTGCTCGTTAAAAGATATGTTCATCATATCTGAGGCTACAGAAACATTGCGTTGGAATACCTTTTGGAACAAGGATAACAAATTTGGTTTTGCATATCTTATCTCAGAAGTGAACAAGACACAGTGTGCACTTCATTCAAAAGACATAATGCAAAGCAAGGCAAAGTTCAAAACACTCAGCTCAAAATCAGAAAACGAAGTTCCTAGAATTTGTCAAAGAATGTGAAAAAAAATCAGAAATTTACAAGTACTGGGGAAATGTTTTACCAATGATAGGTCTAGTGAAAACCTTGGTACATGTTGGTGATTGGGAGATGCACGTGATGACTGTGGAGTGACCGATTACTGTGTTTTGCAAATTCAATTGCATAAACTACCTGAGATATGGGTCCTGGTATTTAGAAAGAGTGAAGAAGGTGAAGGTGAAATATCATACCTCTACAGAAAATGTGTCCAAAGACATTTTGTGGTGAAAGACAGAGAGGGAAGGTGCAATGCTGTGGCTCCAGATATGATCCAGAGATCAATGAAAAGCTCCTAGAGAATTGTTGGTCAGCCACATCAAAGGAAATATGTTGCTCAATGGCAGCTTATTTAGCATGGAGTCCTTTCTATTTGCAATGCTTTCAGAGAAATTACAAATTCAAAATTAATGGACCATCGTGAAACTATTCCTCCCCCTAAACTTGTGGGAAATAGAAGGGAACGTTTTAATAAACATGTTGACAGCCTTCTTCATTTCATGCAGCAGCAAGGAAACCCCTTTGAAATGACTGAGCCTGTGCGACTTCACAACTTTGTGAACAAACAATATGTGGATAATGATAGAAAGACACAGCTACTAGATGTCCTGTAACATGGATAAAAACTACACGCAGAATTGAAGCAGGAGAGATTTGTATTGAAAAAGAGAAAATGCTGTTTGATATAATCACTAAAGCTAAACTTCCAAGCTTTAATTGCCATTGAAAGAGTTTCATCCAACCAGCCACTACAAAACAGGTGACGAAAAAACAACTTTCGCAAACACATAATGAGAAGGGTGTAGCCAAAGCAAGGGGTGAATGTATCAAGGACATTCTGCCGCATGATCTTCTTCCAAAAGACGCATTATTTAATGGAGATGCTGCAACCAAACCAGTGAAGGACAAACTCGTACATGAGCTAAAAAAAAAATGTCCAATTAAAAAGTGCTTTTGTTGTGGACTATATGTCACAATTGTTAATGGTCAAGATTTCATCATAGCAAAACTTCAGAGAGGTCGTTCAGACAGTTATCAAAGTCAGTGTGCACCTTGCAAGAACTGCACATTGTCTTTGAAAATTATCTTGAGCTATCTGTCAAAGAATGTGAGAGAATCAGACAGATATCTACACGAGGAACAATTGACCTTACCTGCATCAAACATTTGACACCTATACCTGTGCAACTTGACAAATTCTGGTCTTCAACATCTAACAAGTTGAACTTGGAGATGTTAACTCACCAAAACTTTGCTGATGCTTCAGTGAACACTGAATTTCCGGTTATTACAAGTGTGATGATTTTCAACAAGGAGTTGCTGCCTGCAGAGATATATTCAAAGGGTCCGGGCCATATTGTTCAAGAACTTAACAGCAAATTGGACAAAGCTGAGCTTTTTGTTGTGCCACATGTTGAGTGGGCTGATCAAAATGGTTCCATTCGAATCATTGTACTGTCAAATGACACAGATGTTATTATTGTGCTACTTAGATTTGTGCAATGTTCATAAGTCAGGATTGTCACAGTTATGGATAGGTTACGGAACAGATGGGAAAAGACAACCTTACTTCATATTCTGTACAAAAAACTTGACCCAGAGATGCCCAGTATTCTTATCAAGGCACAGATTCTTACAGGCAATGACACTATGAGCAAAATTGGAACAAAGTTTGGAGCTGTAACTGCTGAACCTGTTAAGTTTCTAAAATGATTTGCTGAGACAGAAGAATAATGTGATTTTAAAGACAGAAAAAATACCTTGTGTGTGTGCAGAAAACGAGTTCTGACTGTCACACATTTGACGATCTTCAGTACAGTGAGTTCAAGAGATCAGTCGCTAAGTGACACTCCACCAACATCATACTCGGTGCGTGAACACATTAAAAGAGTGTTCTACTTGATCAGAAGATGTGTAAATGTTTAGGATCATGCTTATGTAGAGAAAGATCTATTTGAATTTGGTTGTGAAGATATTGATGGGGTGCTAAAACCTACGAAATTTCTGAACCGCTACCCACAGAACTTACGCTTACATGTACTTGCAAACCTGTGCTACAAAAGGATGCCACTGTCTATATGCTCTTCTCAAATGTTCAACATTCGGCAAATTTACCATGAGAGATTGCCAAAATAAATAAAGTGAACTAGGAAAATGTGTCTAAAACAGGAATGATATACATAATTTGTTTTCATATTCAGATCATAAACATTGTTTGGTGTATACATAAAAGTATTAAAAACCATTAATGTTTGCTAATTTCTATGTAGGTATCTTCTTCCAAAATTAAATATAGATTTCTCATGGTTCCTTAAATATTCAATCATCATTGAAATACGTCCGCCATTTTTAAAAATGTTGTGCAGAAAAATTACACACAGATCAGTAATGTCTCCCCAAGCTAGATTACTTCTCTAATGATCAAAAAACACAAATCAAAAATGAAAATATCTGGATAACAAATTCTTTTACGTAAGTATATCAGGGGGCCAGGATTATAGGTAGGAGTTGAACTCTGTTATCTGTTACTAATTCCTTAGATAAACACTCCCTGGCAAAAACTTCACTCAAGAATTTGATGATTTTACTTGTTGTTGCCTGACGACTAACAAATTTAATTCAGGCTACTGCGAATAGTGAACCAGTAATAGAACAGCATGCCTTGCACCAATTCTCTTTAACTGTGAAGGACCAGAAATGTCAAGGGAAATTTTTCCCCAGGCTCCTGTAGATGTTGCCATCTTCTCATTGAGATATAAAGTTGTCTTTTGCAATCTTTCACTCCAAATGCTTGTCACATACAAATATACTTTTTCTTCTGCATTTGTATATATCCCTGGCCACCAAAAATCTGTATGTAGTCAATGTTTCATTCCACTCTTCCTAGAGTGTCGAACTTAAGCCAAATGCAGATTCTTGTTTCTTAACTTCTTCTATATAATCACTGAAAACCCCAATGTTTAAAGTGAAGTTGTAGTTAGCTTCGGTTATAACACCTACATGTATGTTTAGAAAAACCTTACAGATTCAATCCAAAAACCATAATTGAAGGGCAGTTATGGTTACCAACTAAAAGTGAAAAATCACTGAAATTCACAAGGTAGGGTTATGACTACAATCCATAACTTGCACAACAGCAGTGCATACCATAAAATCCACCCCAAATGCAATGTTCATGACCTTATGCTTAACAGAATAGTTGTCACTGCAAATGTTATAACTAATCTTACACATTAGATTATTACCAATACAAATTTGAAAGAGACAACAACAGATGTAGTATTATTTATTGGTTTGTGTACGTGCGTTGTTTAATTATTTTCTGCTTTTAGGTGTTATTACTTATTGGTATAACTATAAATATTGTGATAATTATGGTTGGCATGGTTTCTAGAGCTCTTCTTCGTCTCTCTACCGGCCATGCTTTTCTCTTAATAGGTATTTTCTTTATTTCTGTACCATTGACAAATTGGTGATTTGAGCATGGTAGACATCACCAGGTATGTCATGTTGTGCGCAGTGGTAACCATAACTAGTACATTTCGGAGCTTTTGTGCTTTTAAGCAAGACCAATAATTCAGTTTTTAAATGTGGTATTTTTTAGTTCATTTCATAATTTGTTATGATATACTTAATTTCAGCCTTCTGTTGCTGCTGGCCATCTGCTTTGCACAGTTGGTGGCAAAGCTCTGCTAGTTGCTTTTACCCTATGTCCAGTTTCCTGTGGATGGCCAACCCCCTGAATGCATGGCCTTTCGGGCCATAGGTGGGGGTTGTTTGCAGGGTATGGCTTTTGGGCAAGCTTGGCGCACAGCTGACTGTGGGCAGCCAGCTTCAGGCATGTGCATCTTTCGACTGTGGGCAGTGGTGGTTGGCCATAGGACAAGGCCTTGTCCCGAACCTGGCTCTGGAGACCATAACCTGCTGTGCAGAAGAGTTAGCCCATGAAACTTAGCCTTCAGCCTTCACTTATTTGTTATTTATTTATTTTTGATTTACAGATCACAGGACTGTGAAACTAGGAAAAGCTTAATACCCCATTACCACCAGCCCAGGGCAAGCTTCTTCAACCTATTTCATCCTTTGGAAGCATCAAGGTTACAAAGCCATATAGGCAAATTAGCAGCAGGCTATGCATGGATTTGAGAAGCTTGTCCTGGGTTCATGGCAACTGGAATTGAAGGTTGCCAGGACTTTCTGTATCTTTTACCACAAAACTCTGCCAAATTAAGTGGAGTTCAGTGAGTGGGCGGAGTATTGCTAAGGTTGTGGACAAACACCCCTAATATTAACGCTCTTTTAACACACGGGTCAACACTCTGCAGTAAGTGAATACTTTATTAAAGTTGGCTCCTGGCAGTTCATGAAATGCAATTGATGCCCATTTACATACTAGATGCCAACATGGCTATAAGTGTCATGAGAAGCATGTGCATACCTCTCCCCAAATACCTTAATTAAACCTCTGCAGTAGAGCTCGCTCTACGATTAGCAGTTTAGCTTCCAGTGAAGAGGCTTCCCCTCCCCGTGCTCCCCTGTGACAGATATTACTGACAGCACTGACAGGCCGAGGACACATTCAAGTGAGTGAGATGAGATGGGTAGGTGTGACTAATCACCTCTTCAACCACCCTGCTGCTGACAAACAGTTGGCAGATAATCACACATGATACCTACACCGCACTTCTTAGCCTGTGAAACTTGTCCTCAATTTGGAAGGTGCCAGCAAAATAAATGCTAGATGCCAACTACCTCAAGGTGATCAACAGAACAAGGATGGCTGGATAGGAAAAGTCATTATCATTAGTGACAGTGACGTAGTCAAAATGTACTACGTAACCAAGGCCTTCTGTACCAAAAACAAATTTATTTAATTTTTCTGGTTTTTAGATTCATCAAAACATATGGACAAACTAAAGACTGTCACGACAGTGAATACATGAATACAGTATTTACATTTATACACAACTACCAATATACATTATTTACAAAGTGGGAGACACACAATTTGAATGAATACAGTTGTAAAAGACACACCAAAAGAGAAATAACATTAATCAATATCCAAACATAAATTGTATTTATATACAGTGAAAAAGTTCCTACAAACAAAAATACAACCAGTCCTTAGGGGTATGAAACCAAGGGACAGGCGGGGACAGATGGAGTAGTACGCCTGCCTGTCTGACACCACTGTGGTAGCGATTTGTATTGGGTTACACCACTAGGGTTCCAGGTGGTATTGTACTTTTACTTCCTAGGTGCACCCTTTTTGAATGACCACAGGGTAGGTATGTCGACGCGTTTAGAACCAGGTTGTTGGTGGTTCTCTTCAGGACGGGGACTGGGAACAATGCGTCTGTAATGATATACAGAGTGGGTGTCAGGATAGATTGTGATAATTTGACAACAACTTATTGGGAGAGACTCCACAACTATGGAAAACCTTTACCTGCACGTGGCAAAAGAATGTGCCTTGGTGTCGGTAATTCGCCGGTGTGGGAATAGATTCTGTAAAGACATACAAGATTGATGCTTAGCACCCTGGGCCATGGTTGAACGTTTAAGGCTGTACTTATACACATCACCTAGAGGGACCAGAGTTCATACCTGCAATTTGCCGGTTAGGATTCTTTCAGGTGTAGTTGTCCGCCACGCGGTACACACACGGGAAGGGGACAGGAGTTGTGCACAGAGTGTTAAACAATAACATACATAACAAATATATACCACATTACAAGGCGATGTATTACATCGCCTGCTTTTACAACGCAGTCATTACAACAACCGCGTTGTTAGTACGCGATACATTTACATTGCAAGCCATTACAACGACTTGCAGTAGGGGGCGCGCTGTGCTTAGGAATAGTATTATTTACTATTCCTACTCCAGTTTGAGCAACAGTAGGGAAGGTGTTAGAATTCATTCCCAATACCTCAGCGCCCCCTACTGCAAGTCTTTGCAATGACTTGCGATGTAAATGCATCGCTTACAAACAAAGCGGTTGTTGTAACGACTGCGTTGTAATAGTACTGCGATGTAATGACAGCGTTGTAAACGCTGTTTCCCATCCATAACCAGTGCTACTAATGCCGACATGTCTATTGGTGTCATAAGAAGCATAAGTTTACCTCTCTTCAAGTAAGGTAATTAAACCTCTGCAGTCGCACTCGCTCTCCGATTAGCAGATGCACCTCTTTCTTGTGCTAAAGACATGGGGACTGTGCACAACTGTAAGGAGTGCCCCTGAAGCAGATTGTGGGGCAAAAAGTGCCAAAGTGCGTGCAACCTTCTCCAGCGGGTTCAACACCACACCATGACTCTTGTACCACCGTACCAGACTACAGCATTCTCACTAGGGAGCCAGAACAGTGTGTAAGTGTCCCTGCACCAGAACACAGTGTATTCACATTGGTCCACTAGTTCACATTGTACCTTAGTATCCTACATAAGCACCCTGGCGCTCAAGACAACAATGTCTCAAAATGGGTGCATCACAGCAAAGTGCCCTCTACTTTACCCCCACAAAGCTGTTACAAGTTACAACGATCGTCAATCAAGCCTGACATAAAAAAATGCAGCAACGGCCTTACACAGAAAACACTGACTGCTGTTAGGAACACCAGCCAAACAAGCAGCCCCCTGACTTCACCGATCCATCGGCACAATGCCTACTCTCTGCAGATATGTCTCCACCTCGGCCCTAGTGACTGGGGTAGCTTACCTGTGTGTCGCCAGTCATCAGCTCCTCGCAGGTACTTCTGGGTGGTCATGATAACTCACAAAAAGAGGAAGTTGCTGTCCCGCAGTCCGTGCTCAAGCCCTTAAGTCCTCTCATGTTCCCAAGTTACGGGTCACCCACAGTACCCGGCCTCCTAATATGGACTTTGCTTGTGCTCCGAACCCCGCGGGAGCAGCATGTGGGAGGTGAGCCAGAAACCAAGCAAGCACCAGTCCACTCCAAGCAACATGGAGAGCCATGAGTGATGGGGGCTGCCCGCAACCCACCCTGGAGGGCAGTGAAGGAGGGGGAAAACAAAGATCTGCAGCCGGCAAGGGCTGTCTCCAAAGCCTCGCTGTCCTCATGGTGTCATCTACAAGCGGAGCCCCAACTGATGGGAGTCCCACTCCCAAGATGAGGTCTTGGCTGCTCTTCTGTGGACGGATGAAGCCTGGCTTCACTCTGTGCTTCCAGCAGCTGGCACGGTGTGCCACTTTCAGTGTCTGAGATCAGGAGTGAGCGACGTACAAACATGAACTCCGCTCCACCAGCGAGAAGCAGAGTTTTTTTGCTGAACTCCACACTCCAAGCGGAGTGCCAAAACTCTGCTGCTAAGTCTGCCGGTAGAGCAAACTTTCCTACCCAACCATTGTTTTAAGTTAGTTTCAAGTTTCACGTTTCTTTATTTACTGCATAGTTACTTAATACCATTGCAATTTTAAGTTAGGGCAGTGGCTTGGGGGCGTGGCTTAGTGTGATGTTGTTTATCTATTTCTATGCATGTACCTTTAATATGCTGAAACTTCCTATCCTTGTATTCTGATCTCATGTGAGATTCTGGAATACATGGAAGTTCCAGTGGTCAGTTGAAGATTTCTCCTGTGGCTGAGGTTTTAATAAAAGCCTTCTCCTTTGCTATAACCGTTCCTGATTATTTATTTATTATTGGAAAACACTACATTATTTGGCGACGATCGGGTGAACCCAGAACTTCACCTCAACACAGGAAAAGCGAAAAGGACGACTCTCCTGCTCCTCCAGCGGCGGTATACAATTAAAAGAAAGTGAAAGGAAGCGGAGTCTTCCCAGCGGCGGTGAAAGGAAAAGGAAAATGTGCGGTGAGGAGTTTGGTGGGCGGAGTAAATTGGGAATGTAATGATAAGATAAAAGAAATAAAAAGAAAAGGATCAAGTTAATTAACGAACGTCTCTCGCGCGTTGCCTCGAGAAGAGAAGAGACGCGTTTAATTCTGACGTTTTTTTCTCTCTCGCGCTGAGGCTGGAGTCGCGCGTACAGCTGAAAGAGACGCGTGATCAGTGAGACGCGTAATCAGCTGACACTGAATCGCGTGCACAGCTGAAAGGGACGCGTGCTGTTCGTGCAAGTGAAACAATTCTTCAGACATTCCATTACGCAATAAGAGAAGGATACTCTGCGTTTAATAAGAACGTAAATGCTGCACTCTAAATTACATCATAAAGCAGCACAAAGGAGATTATTGATACGCTGCTCTTCAAGAGTAAAATAGAATTTAAGCACTGCAGTCTAGCTTACATCACAAAGTGGCACAAAGAAGATTATCAAACTCTTTAATTCTAAAGCAAGAATACAGATTTTACAAAGGAAAAGATTGTCTTGTCAGACTCTTAAAAAAAAATGAAATAAGGAAACAAGACAAATTGTGAAGTAACAAGAACTTTCTGAAGGAAATATATATATTTTAAAAGAGGAAAGAAAGAATTCTTAAAACAATTACAATTTAAAAGAGTAGATAAGATGCAAAATGTAACCCAGCCTGCTTTCTTTTTGAATACCCCAGGAGAACGAAATATAAAATGGAAAAAGTGGAAGAAACTTGAGTGCAGAAAGGAAACTTGCTCTTCTTCTCCATTGCTTGGGGGGAGAAGGTCAAGACGTCTTAGAACATCTTCCTGACTTATCTGCTGGAGAACAACGTAATTTGAATGAATATGAAATTGCGATTGCACAACTTGACAAACATTACCTCCCGAGAGTCAGCACCATTATGAAGCGTTATCATTTTGGTCTAAGAGAGCAAAAAAGTGATGAGACTGTGGAAGAATATGTTTCTTCATTGAGAAAGTTGGCATCCTCTTGTAATTTTGGTCTGACTCTTGATGAAAGAATTAGAGATCAATTTGTACTTAGGTGTGCACATGATGAGATCAGAAAAGAACTATGGTTGAAAGATGAACCACCTCTTGAGGAAGTATTGGCGATAGCGAAACAGGTGGAACATATGACGAAGTGTGTTGGGGAGTTAAAAAAAGAAAAAGAAAAAGGATCTTTGAGTGAAAAAAAAAGAAGAAACAAAGATTGAAGAAGTTGTTTGTCAAGTTAAGAGAAATGAGAAAAATGAGACGCAAAGTAATTCTGAAAAGGAAAATTCAGGATCCAATTCAGCGAGTCAGAACTATTATACAGGACAGAGTAACAAATTTGCCTGTTTTAGATGTGGACAAATAGGTCATTTGGCGAATTCTCCAATTTGTCCAGCATTGAGAATTGTATGTAATGCGTGTGGGAAGAAAGGTCATTATGGAAAGTTTTGTAGAACAAAAGTATTTAGACCTGATGTGACAAAGAAGCGATGGAGTCAGTCACAGCCCCAAGTTAGAACCATTACTTTTGAAATAAAATGTGAGGTGGCTGATCATCCAACACATTTGGTAAAAGTGGAAAATGTGATGATCAATTTCAAATTTGATTCATGTTCACGCATAACATTAATTGATGAAGAGTTATTTAACACACATTTTGCTGGAAAAGTAAAAATGATGAGATCTGATGTGAGACCACTTGGGTATGCAGATAAACCGATTAAAATGGTTGGTTGTTTTATGGCTGAGATAGAACTTGGGAGTAGGATAATTGTGGGTAAGATCTATGTTGCAAAGAAGGGAGATACATTACTAGGTTGGGTACATCAGGGTCAACTTGGTGTGACTTTGAATCCGAATGCTAATCCCCAGGTACAAATTCAACAAGTAGATACTAATGAAATGAAAGATGCAGAAAAGAATTTGGGTGAGGATTTGGCAAGTAAATTCCCAAATGTATTCAGGGAAAGTTTGGGCTGTTTGAAAGGCTATAAGCATCACATTAGATTGAGAGAGAATGCTGTACCGATAGTAGCAAAAGTAAGAAGAATACCATTAATGGAACAAGAGAAGGTGAAAGAAGAAATAGATAAGTTGTTGAAGAATGGTGTGATTGAGCAAGTAGAGGCTACTGAATGGTTAGCTCCCGTAGTTGTTGTTAAGAAACCAACTGGTGAGATTAGACTCTGTGTTGATCTCAGATCATTAAATAAGTAAGTGGTAGTTGACAGGTTTCCGCTTCCAAATATTGATGAGATGGTGAGTACGTTGGAAGGGGCTAAGTTTTTCACCACTTTGGATCTCGCTTCAGCGTACCATCAGGTTGTGTTAGATGATTCTTCTCAGGACTTAACAGCATTTATCACTCCCATGGGCACCTATAGATATAAGAGAATGCCTTTTGGCCTCGTGTCTGCAGCCTCGGTTTTTCAAAGGATAATGGCAAGGATTTTGAGAGGGTTACCTGGTGTGAGATGCTATCAGGATGATTTGCTGATTTATGGAAACAGTGTAAAAGAACATTATGGTTGTGTTTGTGCAGTTCTCAAACGTTTGGAGGATGCGGGAATGACACTTAAAAAAATAAGTGTAAGTTTGGTGTAAAAGAGGTAAATTACTTGGGTCATAGAACAACTGATCAAGGAATTTATCCAAAAAAAGAGTTGGTGGACACCATTAACAAGGTAAAGGAGCCCGAGAATAAGGAGGAATTAATTTCCTTTCTTGGTATGGTGGAGTTTTACGGTAAATTCATTTATAATTTTGCAGATAAAACTCAGTCTTTGAGAAGGTTGACATCAAGAAATGTTGAGTATGAATGGACAGATGAATGTAAAAAGGAATTTGATGGCATTAAGTGTGAGTTGAATAAGGCACCCTCTCTTCAGGCATTTATACCAGGATTACCTACTATTCTATTTACCGATGCGAGTGAAAAAGGTCTTGGTGCTGTCTTGGTACAGAAAAGAAATGGAAAAGATTACTTAATTTGTTGTTCTTCAAGGTGTTTAAGAGGATCAGAATTGAATTATTCTGTTATAGAAAAAGAGTCACTTGCCATCTATTGGGCTTTGAGGAAATTGAAGAATTTAATTTGGGGTACGAAGGTACTTATCTTTTCGGATCATAAACCTTTGAAAGAGATTTTTGATAAAAAGGGGTTAGATGCGATTTCGTCGAGAATTAGGAAATGGATTGTTTCCTTACAAGAGTTCGACTTCTCTGTTGATTATATTCCGGGGGTGTCAAACAAATCAGCTGATTGTCTGTCGAGAATGGTAGGAAAGGAAAATTTTGATGAGGAAGATGATATTGGTTTTTGTGATGATTCTATAAATGCATGTGAGATTACAGAGGGGGCAATTGAAGAGAAAGAATGGAGAGATGAGCTCGAGAAGGATGAAGAGATTAAAAGGGTGATGCTTTCTTTGAGTAGTAACTCACGGTTAGAGAAACCCTGGATGTTGGTTTCTGATGAGCTTTCAACAAACTCTGGATTTTTAACTCGTGGTACAAAAATGGTGCCACCTCTGGGAATTAGGAAGAAACTATTATCTCATGCATAATTCTGGACATCTTGGAATTGTTAAAACAAAAGAGATTTTACGAATGCAGTTTTGGTGGCCTGGCATGGATCTAGAGATTGAGAGGCTGGTGAGAGATTGTCCAGAGTGCTGTGCTAGTGATAAGATATTAAAGACGAAGCAGATGCCCATGGTTAAGAGATTACTACCAAAACATCCTAGGGACGAATTGGCTATAGATATAGTTGGTCCTCTGTCAGGTGTAAGTGATACACCTTATCTTTTAGTATTGATGGATTTGAATTCTAGGTGGATTGAGGTGTGTGCTGTGAGGGAGATTACTTCGGAGGAGGTGATAAAGTTTCTAGATACTCTTTTTAAGAAAGAGAGTTTTCCTAATAGTCTCCTTTCAGATAATGGACCACAATTTTGCTCAAGGGTTTTTGAGGACTACATGAAAAAGTCTGGTGTGCTACATAAGAAATGTTCATTGTATCACCCCGAAACTAATGGTGCAGTTGAGAGAGTTAATAAAACTTTGAAAGAGGCAATACAGTTAGCCAGATCATCTGGTTTGAAATGGAAGTCTATTCTTCAAGAAAGAATAAGCGCATACCGCTTTGCACCTCATTCAACTACTGGTAGATCCCTGTTTGAATTGTTTAAAGGGAGGGCTCCCAACACATGGTTGTGTCCTGGGTGGATGGATCTCAACAAGGGTTTGATTGATAATGGGATTGGTGAGTGGCGTAAGAAGGAAGAAAGGAAACTAGATGAAAGGAAGGTATATTACGACAAAAGAAAATGTGTGAATGTACAGAAGGTTTTAGTGGGTGATCTTGTTCGGATAAAAGCTCCTGTTGGTTGCAGATCCTGGTCAAAATATACTGATGTGAGAGCTGTGGTGAAAGTCTTTAGGAATGCCATCAAAACAGAGGATGGAAGAATATGGAATAGGAGCAGAGTGGTTGTGGTTAGGTCAAGATTTCTTGCACAAGATTTGTTGTGTGGAAGAGAAGGATTACATCTTCCAACTTTCAATTTTGTCAATGGTTCAAATTCATCCTCATCTTCTCTTAGGAGTCAAAGAGTACGTAGACCTCCTGTTTATTTAAGGGATTATTCACTATAGATTCCTCCTGTGGTCTTCTGTTTATTTGAGGGTTTATCTTTGTTAAAACTTGTTATTTCATACTTTTCCTTGGGAGGGAGATGTGTGATGTTGTTTATCTATTTCTATGCATGTACCTTTAATATGCTGGAACTTCCTATCCTTGTATTCTGATCTCATGTGAGATTCTGGAATACATGGAAGTTCCAGTGGTCAGTTGAAGATTTCTCCTGTGGCTGAGGTTTTAATAAAAGCCTTCTCCTTTGCTATAACCGTTCCTGATTATTTATTTATTATTGGAAAACACTACACTTAGCTCACAACCGGAATGGCCGCGCTGAGCTGAGACTCTCCCACCTCTAGTAACCCATCCGACCATCTCCCGCTGTCCATGGCGACCCAAACTCGAGGAAAAGCCGGTGGAATAGTGGGGCAGTACCTGGCAGAGCTGTGAACTGGCAAGTGACACTGGCGGTGGCGCTACCGGGGGAAGAAGATCGGAGGTGCGCGAGCACGGCCTACAAGATGGCGGACTGACGGAGCTCCCGGCATCAGCGGTGCGGTGAGTGAGAGGGCAATCCTGCATTGCCGCCCGGACCTCCAGTGCGAGGTGCGTCCGCTCGGCCGGGCGGGGATTTGCCGGTGGGAGAGGGTAGTCTCCATACTAGTGCCGATGTGCATTGGAGGGGCCTGTGTTGCGGCCGATCCTGACCGCCCACACGGGCCCCCCTGGGACATTAGCCCCTACTAAATCTCAGCGGCTGGAGACACCCTTCATCCCCCTCCCCCTTCGCTTCCATATCCTGGAGAGTCTCCCGCATTACATGTTGCCCTGTAGAATCGCCCCTAACTCCGTGGCAACCTTACTAAAGGCCCCAACACCGCAGTGAAAACCCTGCAGGGACCCAACTTCGTTGTGTACACTGGCCTGTATGTAGAAAGAGGCACATACATTGCCAGACTGGACTTACGCCACGCTGGTGATTGCGACGGAGAAATAGGGGACTGCACCATTCTTGGCCACGCTGCGAGCTGCTATCCTATGCTGGTGCGGTATCACCCCGGATTGCCTCTGACGACGTGAACCAGTCCTCATTTGTGGGGCGCCCTAGACCACTGTGGAAACACCACCATACATTGCCACTTTTGCATTGTGGGGCCCATCTGCAACCACCTAACACAGCCGCCGCCTTTTCAGACTCTCCGAGGTTAATGCGGCATGGGCTGCAAGGATCTGAAGCAGCGCCAACTCCCCTTTAAAAAAATTATAGACGCGAACCGGGACTTGCCGGACAACAAGGCGACGGGCAGACAAGCGTCGAGTGTGCCAACGGAGGATGCTCATCCAGTTGGGGTCCCTGATACTGGAAATGAGGGCAGGATTCAAGGCTCTGGACGTTCGCTTTGATGCTCCAGACAAACATATGGCGGATCTGGGTGCGAAGGTCCAGGTACATGACAGGCGCCTAGACGTGGTGGAGTCCCGTACATCCGACCTAGAGGATGGCATGGCCCAGTCCCTGAAGCGAGTTGACCGCATGGAGCGAATACTGTGAAGAAGTGGCAATAAAGAACGAGGACTTGGAGGCGAGGAGTCGCCGTAACAACATCTGCCTCGTGTGCGTGCCGGAGACCACAGCAGCAGGGCGTATGGACAACTTAGTGGAAACTATCCTACTAGACCTCTTTGGTAAAGAGGCTTTCACCCCGGGACTTGTGGTGGAGCGTGCCCACAGGTCGCTCGGACCAAGACCTAATCCCGGTCTTCCGCCCAGGCCCATCATTGCCAGAATAATGAACTTTAGGGACAGAGACACTGCACTGCGTCTAGCCCGTGAGAAGGGATAACTCTTGTGGCAAGGCTCTAAGCTGTCATTATACCCTGACTTCACCACCATGGTACAGGACGCTAGAAGAAAATTCCAAGGGGCTAAGGCTGCGCTAAGGAACCTGGGACTCAAGTACGGCATGCTGTATCCTGCTAGACTAAGGGTGGAAGCTAATGGACGCTCTCGTATATTTGAAAACCCAATGGAGGTGCAAGAGTTTTGTCGTACCTACAAACATAATACCAAAAGTCCCTCTTCAGTTGTTACCCCTTCCCCCCACCCACAGTGGATCTGATGACAGCGCAGACTTATTTTCTAGTTCTGGCCACGGCTAATTATATAATTTCTTGTCACTTGTTGCTCAAATGATGGTTTCTAATGCGATACTGGGATTTGTCTGATATACAATACTATATGTTCTTGGTTACTGGACCGTGGATAGTGTACGTTCTCACCTTTGGTGTACACCTGACAATTGTTTTTGTTTAAGGCAGGATATACCCAATGAGTACAGATTTACACATGCTTCTAGTTATATGGGTATGGTGTTCTACTATTGACCAATGGGTATTGCCTCTCTGATTGGGCGGGAAGGCTGGGTGGGGGTGGTGGGTGGGGTATTGAAGTTAATGCATTGCACTGAGTTTATGTTACACCGTATTGTAGATATTTTTGATGGGTACCAGCACTGGATCTTCTGTAACATTGTAAATAACATACAAATATGGTGCAAATAGGTCACAACACAGGCCCTTCTAGTATAACCCTAGCTACCTGGAACGTCCGAGGTTTAAATGACACCCGTAAAAGGAGACAGGTGGTGCACTACTTAGTCCGACACAAGGTAGACATTGCATTTCTAGAAGAGACTCCTCTTCCTCCTGGAGACCGGTCCCGGTTTGCATCCTCCTGGGGCCCCAACTGTTATTTTGACAATTACAGCAATTACGCTAGGGGCACTGTAATACTCATTCATAAACGCCTCCGCTTCAAATGCCACTCGGTCGTATATGACGAGACCGGCAGATTTGTGATTGTAGAGGGCACGCTTTTTAACTGCAAGATTGCGATGGGCTGAATTTATGGCCCTATGTTGATTCGCCTGGTTTTTTTCACACACTCCACTCGAAACTGTTGCAATTCGGCACCACACCCCTTCTTCTAGGAGGTGACTTTAATGTCACGTTTGACCCTGTATCCGACAGCACGTCCACAGCCCCAGACCGGAAACCAAGGGCACGTAGAGTGCTCCATTCTATGTGCGACCACCTCTCACTACTGGACTTGGGACAGATCCGCGACCCAGACCACGTAACGTACACGCATTACACCGGTGCGAGAGACACCTGGACACGACTTGACTACTGGCTGGCCTCCCCGGAGCTCTCTAGTTGGTTCCACAGGTTGCTAACATTGCCAGGTCGTACTTGGACCACTCCTACTGGTACTACTGGAGATGTTGATCCCCGCCCTGAAGAGTTTGAGCAGCAGTGGAGAATCCCGATCCGTGCTCTGTATGACAAATTATTTAGACAAGAGCTATCTGTAGCCATTGAAGACTACTTTGAAAAAATGTGTGCTCTGTGGACTCCAAGGCAGTGTTATGGGAGGGGTTCAAGGCTTACATGAGAGGGGTGTGTATTTCCAAGGGCGCCGGGATACTTCGAGACCTGCGTACTACACTTTCTCGGTTAGAGAGTGAGCTGAATGCATTGAACACTAAACAGAGGGTGGCGGCTGACCCTGGGTACAATAAGAAAAGGGCGGCTCTGCTCTTAGAGTACAGGGAAGTGGCTGATAGGGAGATACTTTATATGGGAAAATACCATAGCGCCAACGTTTATGGAGAGGGGGATCGCCCTGGATGAGTTCTGGCCCAAATGCTCCGACCTTCCTATGCGAAAGCATACGTCACAGAGTTACATTCCACATCAGGGGACACACTCACGGATCCACTACTGATCCAATCAGAATTTCTATCCTATTTCAAGACACTGTACACTACCAAACTAGGGCATGACAGTACTGGTCAAGAACTGTACCTTTCTGAGATAGCATTGGTGTACCTGGAGAAATTTATGCAAGATTTTTGGGCGGAACCCATCACAGCAGAGAGCATAAATAAAGCCATCACTGCATTAAACACGTCCACGGCCCCTGGGTTGGATGGATTTACGAGTGAGTTTCATAAAGCCTATAAAGAACTCCTGATCCCACACTTACTAGATGTCTATGCAGAGGCCCTAGAGAACCAACAGCTTCCCCCTACCCTGCAAGAAGCAGTTATTATCTTGCTCCCTAAACCCGGTAAGGATCCTTTACAATGTGGTTCATATAGACCACTATCATTGTTAAATTTAGACTACAAAATTCTTGCAAAAGCTCTTGCATGCCGCCTCTCACTACTCATGGAATCTATAATATCTCCTGCTCAATCAGGATTCATCCTGCACCGATCCACTGCTTTCAACCTCCGAACCTTGTTTAATACCCTGCACAAGTTAGATCCGGAAATGCCTGTAGCGGCAATCATATTGGATACCGAAATAGCTTTCGACTCCCTAGAATGGCCCTTCTTTCTTTCCATAATGCACCGCATGGGAATGCCACAGGGCTTTATCACAACTACGGCCCTACTATACACACACCCTACAGCTAGACTCCGACTGAACGGTACCCTCTCTGCCCCCTTTGCTTTATCACACGGCACGCGTCTGGGGTGTCCCCTTTCCCCTTTATTGTTTATTTTAGCAATGGACCCCTGGTCAGACACCTCCAAGAAAAGCACCTCCACAGAGGTCTGGTATTTAACACTGGCCCATTATTAATCTCCCTATATGCAGACAACACAATCCTATATGTCCATGACCCCCAAACAAATCTTGACCCACTACTTAGGGAGATCCTCCGTTTTGGTACTTTTTCTGGCCTGGGGATTAACTGGCGCAAGTCGGTTATTTTTCCTCTCACGACAGGGACGCCCCGTTGGACCCCCGAATTTCCACTAGATTGGTGTGATGACTCAGTGAAATATTTAGGGATCCATTTCCATCATGATACCGAGCAGATTGTGCGCCGCAGCTATGGGGTGGCAATTTTCCAGTTAGAGATGCGAATTGACTCCTGGCTCAAACTCCCTCTTTCCATGGCGGGACGTGTAGCCTTGATAAAAATGATAGACCTCCCTAAATTTCTATATTTATTCCATAACATTCCAATCCCACTCACAAACAACTTTTTCAGTACTCTACGATCACTATTAATCAAGCTAGTTTGGGGCAACTAGACACCGAGGGTGAAATGGAAGGTGGTGACTCTTCCCTATGACCGGGGTGGGTATGGGGTCCCTGATTTACACTCATACTATTTGGCTACACAGTGCAGTTTCGCACACGCATGGTACCACCCAGATGTAAGGATTACCAACCTCCATCCTGAATCGGACTTCGTCTTACCCACCACACTTGCCTCCGTCTTGTCTACCGGTATCCCTCGAGACCCTAAAGATATACAGCCAGTTTCCACTACCAGCTGGGCATGGCTCAAACTGAGCAGTATCACCCAGATTCGTTCTGGCCAGGCTACGCTCAGCGCTACGAGACAGATTTCCAGTCTATCCGCTGGAACCCCCTTCATTTCCCCCCCTCACACTGGTGATAGAGAATAGCAAGGGGCTCCATCCTAGCTGTATAGGGCTTGCTCTGACCTGGTACCAGTGGACGATGCAAGGGTACGCTCTGCATGGGAGTCGGATTTGGGCAACCCAATCACGGACGAACAGTGGCTAGCCTGCTGTAGGGTTACTGGAACAGTGTCGTTGAACAGTAAACATAAATTGATACACTTTAAATTCCTGCGTAGAATATATGTTACAACTGCCCGAACACATAAGATAGATCCCTCCAGACCTCACTCCTGCCAGCGT
Organism: Lissotriton vulgaris; assembly: GCF_964263255.1. Taxonomy (NCBI): domain Eukaryota; kingdom Metazoa; phylum Chordata; class Amphibia; order Caudata; family Salamandridae; genus Lissotriton; species Lissotriton vulgaris. The sequence goes on from NC_141698.1 coordinate 99,487,679, forward strand.
TGCCAGACCCCGCAAGCGGACTTTTCACATCTTGCCTGGAATTGCCCACGAATCCATGCTTTCTGAGTGGAAGTTCATAAACTTCTAAGCAAGATGATTCAAATCCCGATGGAACCGTTGCCCGAGATAGCACTACTGGGGTACGTGGTGCAGATCCCCCTGAAAGTCCGCAGATTTGCTGCTATTTCCTTACTCCTAGCTAAAAGAGAAGTAGCAATTTATTGGGGTAGCAAAAGAGCAATGACGACAGCTGGATGGATCCAGAGCCTAGCGAGTTGTTCATTAAAGAGTGATTTGTATGCCAGTACTGTTCCGACATCTTCTAGACCCAAAGATAGTTGGGGACCTTTCCGAGCTTTCCTTGCATCACAGCAACAAGCTCCTCCTACGCAACAAGAGCAGGGTATGGAACCAACGGGGGTGGGTTAAAGAAGACATTGTACTCATAATGCGCTTGTGTATGCCCTGCACGGTATGGTAAATGGAACTGATGACATGTCTGGGTCTGTGTGGACCACTGGATAGTTGGGGGGATCCACCTTGGAATGTAGGAATGGCATGTCAATTGCTGGGATTTCTCAAATACATCAGCTGTGCTGTGATTAACGTTATGCTGCCATATTGTGCTTTAATGATTATGCAGGAAAGACTATGTTGAAATGTACCCTATTTGTAACGCAATTGAACTCTGTGCCCTGCTTTATTTTTTCTCACAAAAACTGCTAAATAAAGTTTTAAAAAAAAATTATGGCAGTGGCTTTAATATCATTCTTCTCATGTCAAACCTTGGTTTATTGAAGCTCCCTGTTGTACTTTTTCAAATGCTTCACATACCGTGCTCAGACTATCAGGGAAACTCTAATTGAAACACAGACAATTCTTTAATGGGTCGCCTATTTTCACCCTGAAGGCGGCATCTGGTGGTGCTACAGTTTGCAAGCACCATGAGGAAGGTTCTTACCCCAGTGCATCCTTAGCAATAGTGCATTATGATTAGAGCTGGTCTTGCACAGACACAAAACAGAATATTCAGAGACTGTGTTTTGTAGTACGTTTTGTAGCACTCAGTACTACAAAATGATATTCACAAACCTACGTGCTGAGTTTATGCCACCGCCTCTCCTATCTTCTCTGTTGCAGATCTACACTTCAGTGTGGTGTCTCTGCACTCATAAATATTTGTTTTAATAATAAATGTGGGAGGGACATAGGGGAGTGATTGGAAAATGGGAAATACTTATTACTAAACTGTAGGAAATTAGGGAGGAGAAGGAGGGGTTAAGGAAGGATGTTTACCCACCCACAAAAGAATAAGCTAAATTCTTAAGTCCAGCACCACACATAGCCAACAAATGGTACTACAACACCCGCCCATAGAAATCAAATGAGTTAGGGACTATAAAAAACCCATAGCAAGTAATGATAAATGAAATTACACTACTTTAAATAGTTTGAAATATAAATATTTATAATGTAATGCTAATAAAAAAATAATATATATAAATAATGTAATTATAAATTCGTTTAATAGCCTTTTTAAATAAAAAAAACTAATGTAGCAATACATTTGCTGAAATATACTTGAATTACTGTAAATTCTGGACATCACCTTTAATAATTAATAATGCATATTAAAATAATTTATACTTTTTTCTTTATTTTAAATTTATTTTTCCATTCAAACTTGAGAAAATAATGTTAATATAATGTATTACATTTACATTGCGTAATATTTAAGTATGCATGTCTTTAATAATGCTGTAGTATTTTTCTGTAGATTTGGAGTTAAAATAAACATAAAGATAATTTACCTTGATATTTATCCTAAAAAAAATTCTAAACGTTTTTAAAATTTAATCAACCTATTTACTTTTCCCTATACATTACGAAAGGAGACTCTGTAGTTGAAGTGAAGTTTCCCCTATGGTAAAGTACAGGGAAAAGTTCTCTTTAATTTACCATAGGGAGATCCCTGCTGTTGTGGCAGAGATCTCCGCATGATCAGGTATATGGAAAAGTTCCCTAGGGAGAGCACTAACCATGTGGCGGAGATCTCTGCATAATAACTTACAGTGAAAAATAAATATGTATTTTAAAAGTTTCTAAAAAAATAATTTGTTATGAATACCAAATTATATGTTTTGATATATTTATTTTAAATGTGGAACTATAAATAAAAATACATTTTCAAAGAAATCTGTAATTAATGTAAATATATTAAATTACATAATAAAATTCTCAAGTGTAAATTAAAAAATAAATCCCCAACTGAAGTCAAAAAATATTTTTATTATGCATTAATAATTATTGAAAGTGGTGTATAGAATTGATTAAAAGTAGTGCAATTTTATTTAATTAGTTAAATTTTAAAATAGAAACAACTTATTGAAATGTTTTATAATTAAATAAAAAATATGTACTATTTGTACTTATATTTTTTTAAACTTTCAATTAAATTTATATATATTTTTTAAATAGTGTCATTTAAATGACCATTATTTCCAATGGGGTGTAAATTAAAGGCCCTGCCTCTAATAATTTCTATGGAAGGGTGTTGCAGAACCAGGGTTTGGTCAGTTGTGGTGCTAAACTTAGTCATAACTTACAATCATATGTTAAGAGTACCCCCTTTCTCAGGAAGTGGAGGCCTGTGAGTAATTTTAAGCTCAGATTTTGTGAATACCGTTGTGAGTAGTCCCGTCTTTTTTTGGAATGAGATGAGCATAACATTCATCAGTTAGAAATATGTCTAATTTAGTAGGCCCTATCCAAGAACAGCTACTACTTCTTAAGGTCCGAGTTCGCAACACAGTTGCAATCTAGGGCATATTCCTACCTTAATTCTTGCCAAGGTTGTGTAATACGTCCACATGAAGTACATCTGGAGTGTATATGAAGGGCAATGGAATAGGATCACTGTTGACCTGCTCCTCCATCATTAAATGTCTACTTTACCTTGTCTACCAGTATAAAGGTGCTTTCAAGCGTATTTCCAATTTGGTCCTTGTCCGAACATAGAGGGCGTAAGGAGAGAAAGACTTATAAAACTACTGTACAACCACCCCAGATAAATGAGTTTCCTTCATGAAGGCAAAATGTATATGTTTGCATCTCACGTGGGCTTATGTCAAACATCGACTGATCATTTTGAGTGCCGAGTCCCACATCCAGCTTCTAGACTCTACACTATCCTACACACCTCTCTCTCTTTGTCTAATATGGGTGTAGTAACACTACACCACAATTACTACAGCACCTAATAGAGACCTATTGTAAGTTAAAATAATTACACACTAAACAAACCATCTGTTTGGTTGCTGTTCATTTATCAGGGCCTATACCGTTACAGGCATGGGTAAAATATAATGACATGAAAAGACATCCGGCATCTTTCACTGTTCTCCAAATATTCATGTTTTGTTTAGAAGGCAGAATGGGGAAAATGGGGCTTGTGTAAAATGCGCCTGTCTCTTATGAGTGCTTATATTTTTGGGGTATTTGATATAGTACAAATCTAGCTTAAAGGAAAATTGGGGCACTATATAAGATCACTTTTATGGCTGAAGAGACCATTGCAAAAGTGGGGTACAGAATATAGAACAGTCTACCCGAGTGCGCTGAATGCTTGCAATTTGGAGCGATACTAGATAGTATGCAGTCCACTTGTTTTTTACATTGTTGACAATGCTTATATTGCACTAAACCAGGTATCTCCAACCAGTTGTTCGCAAGCTACCAGTAGCTCCCAGACATCTGCAAAGTAACTCACAGCCTTGAGTTTATTTTTAAATAATCACAAGATCATATTTTTCTTTAAAAGTTATGGGAAGGGTGTGTTTACTTTACATTATTATCATCAGGCTGCAGATAGCAGGGCCTGATAATGAGCAATGCTCATTCAGATTTATGACCCAGGCTGGGGCACTGAGATAAAGAACTGAAGCACTGATGTATTTAATTCTTAAATAAAAGTCCTTGTCCACTGAATATTGGAGCTGTGAATAAACTGATGTTTTTGAATGCCTTTAAATGGGAGAAAATTCTAATTGAAAGTTCCCTTAATAATTAAGTTAACTCTTCATTTTAATTTTCTCCCATTTCAAAGTGTTGCAATTACAAACAGAAGGCCGCTTACTTCCAGTGGCCAGTAGACACTGTGCCATACCTGGTCACCAACTGATATGGCCGCCTCCATGTAGAGCTCCGAGACTCAAAGGTGAAGGATTTCCCACGGAGCTGTCAGGAGGCAGAATGAAAGCAACATGAATGAGACAACAGCAACATAGGTTTGAGGTTCTGAAAGTCCTGAAGCCAGGTGGTTCTTTCAGCTGAGTGTCACAACTCATTCTGCCAGGAAACAGTCATTTCCAGTGAGGCTGCTTCAGGGTAATTAACTTACTCTTGAACTCTGGTTGAACTTTTCATAAAGGCAGAGGGGAAGCACAGGAATTTTCCTGTCCACAGAATGTGTGGAGGAAAAGTTAGAGCACCATTTCTGTAGCTTAGAGGGAGTCAGTGAAAAAGGACTCATTCTGTCAGAAAACAGCCAGATTCTGAAGAGTTAAAAGAAATTTTCCTTTCTTGAAGTGGAAAGGCTGCTGTGTGTTTTTGAATTGCTATTGTATTTCTCACAGAGTACAGGAGAGGCATATGAGAACTTTCAACCCTGAGGTATTTTCTTGATTTGACAGCTTAGACTTGTAATGGCAGAGTTTTTGGCTTTGTTTAGCAGTGATATAGATCATTAATCTTGCTCGCATCTAGTATAGGTATTCATAGCCTGTGTTGGCCCTTTTAAGCCCTTTTTTCCAGATCTAGAAGAGGATAGCTGCTTAATATGCCTTTATTCTTGACTTTCACCTGTCTATTGCCTATTGGCTTTGACATATTAGACACATTGGTATGGTTTATGTAGGTATTCTGACAGAGCTAAGGAGCATTTCACCCCTTTCAGGCCTACAGGCCTAGAGCTAGAGGGACTCCATCTTGATGAAGCTGAGAGGCTTTTCAGGGCAAAGGCAATGTTTATAGTTAAGGCTGTTGTGCTAGAGGGAAATCCAGTTAGGACTGCTTCTTATCCGAGAAATGTGTTTTTCTCTTGGGCCCAGACGTAACAAGCAGATGGCCACTGCGGTTGCGTGGAAGCCTGGGAGCTGGCACAGGAATTCGGTAGGAGACAGCCCTCCGGTGGAAATTTCCGTGAGGGGAGAGGAATCCATAATAGCGAGCTACAGGAGAGGAGGAGTGTTCAGTTCAGTTCAGTTTGGTGTTCAGTTCAGTTTGGAGGTCAGTCCAGCGTGGTGTGCAGTTCAGCGTGGTGCTCAGAACAGCTTGGAGCACAGAACTGCTGGGAGCTCAGAACAGCTTGGAGCTCAGAACAGCTTGCAGAGAGAGAGAGAGGATGTCTGCTGGAGCTGCAAAATAGAGTGCAGTTCTTGAATGGAGAAAGAAGGCAGACGATTGCTGAAGATGAGGAGAGAGAAAGCAGTGCAGAGAGCATCAAAGAAGGCTGTCAGCTGGAGCAACTGAACCAGAGGCGTGGTGATGTGGTGAAGGAGGGAGAGACAGAGAGAGCCCTAATCCCACCAGAGGCAGAGAGAGAGCCCTAATCCCACCAGAGGCAGAGAGAGAAATCTTCCTTCTAATAGGTGAGGTAGTCTGAATTAGTTACACTTACACTTTATGTCTAATCTTTTCCCTTTCAGCGGAGTGTTCCTGTTATGTTTAATCCTTCTCTTTCAAGCGGTGTGTTCTACCTATAGTCTTTGTCAGTTCTGTGTAAAGGTTTATATTGTACTAATAATAAATGACCCCATTAATTAGTGAATTAGTGTGCATGAGTTCTTTTATGATAAAGTTATCCTGGCTTCAAGCCAGTTGCTGTTGAGCCACTGATGGATCAAAAAGGGGGGTAGGAGCGCTTAAATCAAGAAATAACTCAGTCACATAGTGTGTATATCTTTATCCCCATACAGTGAGGTTAATCACTCCTGGTAAGTATTACTGTTTGAACAGATGCTACCCCTGATCAGGTAAGTAATAGTGAGGGAGAGAGGAGACTTGCAACAGAAATGAAGTCAATAAGGATGGACCTAAACTCTTTTCATTCCAAAGTAGAAACGCTGGATAAACGAACCACCCTTTGAAAGAAAGATTAGATAATGCAGAGTATTGTGGCCCAGATATCTGGCATTTAAAACAAAAAGTAATAGATTTGGAAGACGGCCCAAAGAAATAAAGTTTGTTTTTATGGAATTCCAGAAAAAATGTAAATGAATAATGATGTAAAGAGCTTGCTACTAATTTTAATACAGCAGCTACTGAACATATCTTTAGAGCATTCCGTTGAGTTGCAAAGCCCTCACAGGATCCGATCAAGAACTTCAAATTCAACCCTTGACCAAGACAAATTATTGCGTGCCTCCTCATCATGAAATGGTCCATCACATACTAACAGCTGCTCATAAACATGGTCCTTGTAACTTGGAAGACCATAATGTATTTATTGATGTGGACTACTCCACGAAACCAATGCCAAAAGAAAAGCGTTCCAGCAACTTAGACCAAGACTTCCGAAATGGGATATCAAATATAGTCTTTTAGTACCTGCTACAATGTGGATCACAATGGATGGGAAATAAAGGGATTACACAGACCCTGAGGATCTGGTACGCTTCCGGCACAGTTTAGAGGACAAACACATGGACTTAACACCACCACCTCTGACTGAAAAAACTATGAACTGTCAACATCAATTATAGAATGTTCCTCAAATCCACCGTACTGGTAGATTAAATGTCCATACCTTTAAGAAACAGTCTGACAGAGATAAAGTGGTCCATTGTGTAGAAGTACTCACACAGCAAAAAAACTGAAACAAATCAAGATCACCTCTAAAGTCATCCACGTCTTTTGATAAAGTAACTGATAAACCTTCCACTGTTGCTTCTTCCAGCTGGATGAGTATATAAACATGCTATGCGTTATTATAATTGTATTACTGTTTAACTACAGTTATTTACTTTGATGGATATGATTCATTTTCTTTTCTCATACATTATTGTTCAATACACCATGTATATTTCATACTATATTTGTATATGCAGACGTTCTCCTGGATGGACTTTATAACTCCAAGGTATTGGTTTTTCTCATAATCTGTTTACCATGAGTGTTTTTCTTTTCTCTCCTGCAGAGTCTGGGTTTCCCATTGAGATTTAGACCCACCGACGAAAGATACACATTCTTTGATCTGTAGTGTTCTTTTCCTTTCTAGCAGTTAGAACGATGTACTTACACCATTTAGAGTTTAGTATTAACAATATTTGTGATTATATTTGCACATATTGGTGTCAAGCTTATTATACTCCGGATAGTTTTTAGCTTCAGTAATTTTCCATTACCACATTCCCACATGATTTATCAACCTTCTTTTCCCTTTTTACACTTTTGATCTATTCTCAAACAACATAAACATACTCTAACACAGGAGCACAGGAGTACAGGAGGCTGAGGTTCCGTGACAAATGTAAGTGGTACATTCGACTCGCACGAATATAGTCGAGTCTGGTATCTATGAACCGCAAATGACGAGTTTAGTGGGTGTACGCAGTTTCGCTGTGCTAACCTAAACCGTTCGTCTGTTTCGTGGGTATTTCTATCCGTACCCACGGGTTCCATCTTAGATACGGCATCCATTTTGTCTCTTGCCCTCAAGTAGCCAGCGAACGGACGTTGTCCGCTTCGCGACCCTGGGACTCCCAAGATATTTGCGGAAGACACATGTTCTTTGTAAGTGTCTTTATGACGAGGGGGTTGCTACTGTAAGGCAGATGGCGCCTCTCGAGGCTCATCTTGCCGCACGGACTTATTGTCTCAGCCGTGCATCTCATTAGGCACGTCCCTTTGATGCCTGTATCTCGTGTTTCCCGATACCTCCCCTTTTACACCCTTTCCGATCTCCCCACTGTTTCCCTCTTCCTCTGCACCTGTCCTTGTTCCTATTTCGATCTATTTTACTGCTGATTGGAATTTGCTAATGGTGGGAAGATGGGTTTTTACAGTTGGGAACCGCCAAATGTTTCCGCACTTATGTTCCGGACCTCATGTGTTTCAAAGTGACCAAAGCGACCCCTCTGGGAGATGATGGTGGGAACCGGGTTGTAAACCTTTGTGTACCATGTTGTCTTATGGGTAAAAACTGTATAAAAGGAGCGATCCACAGAACCAATTTGAAGCAGTCTCCCCAAGTTGCACGTGGTGTGCTTGTTGTGACTTCTGTGTTCCCTGCAGCAAATAAACCTTGAATCTTTGACGCCGAAGGAAGTGTCCCGTGTCTCTGTGATTCGTACGCCGGAGCAGGTTACCCACGAAGGTTTCAGGTGTTGTGCCCTGGCACCGCTGGGTCTTAAAGAACCCAGTCCTTCAGTTGGCGCCCAACGTGGGGCTGCATCAGTGGTACCGGTCCAAGCCCGACGATCGTGAGGAACTTCGTGTGAAATCTCCGAGGGAAGGTGCACTCCGCTTCATCGATCCTGTTGTCGAAATAAGTGGCCCGAAGACTTTTCCCGCGAAGATTCCCGCCTCCTGACGGCTGCGACGGACTGCTGCCCTGACTGTAGACCTGTTTTGGCGCCTGGCGTAGACCTTGGTAGAGCGAGACGACTGACGGGCCTTCCTGGTGACGCCATCGATCTTTGAGTTAAGTATTTGTGGGTCGCTCCCAGAGTTCTTGGTTGTGGTTACTTAGTGGTTGCATGGTTCCATTGCATTTGTGGTTCTTGGTACTTTGTTGTGTTGTTTGACAGACTACAGCGTAGGACTGTAGATAAATGTTATCCTGCTTTGCCTACGGAGTCGGAAAAGAAGGAAGAGGCAGTTGAGGATCCTTTAATGTCTTATCTTATGAAGTCGCCACCCCCGTACGTACAGGGTACCGCAGCTCCTGTGGTCCCTGCCGTACCTATTCATCCGCCTATTCTTCCTCCGCCTGTTCCTCAACCTGCACCTGCTCTTCCGACTGTTCCTGCTCCTTTGTCTGTTGCTATCCCTACTGCTCCTCCGCTTCCACATACTCCTGCTCCCGCTACTGCTCCTGTTTTGTTAACTCCTGCTGTTGCTACTGTTTCTACTCCTTCTCTTGTTAGTCCTGTGTCGTATCTTTCTCCCTCTACTCGTAGTCGCAATTCTCCTCTTGCGGCTAGCTTATTTCATTCGCTCGGACCTGTTCATGGGTCTGCTGGTTCCGATGGTCCTCAGAGACGTAGTCAGCTTCCTGGAAACAGAGAACGCGTTGCACTATATAATATGGCGATGGGTTGGATGGTGAACCCTCTTAGAAGTCCACCCCGTGTTGTCCTCGAAACTTTTGCCAATTCAATATACCAACCCAGAGATATGTGTTTAATGAAATGTGTAAGTTCCTTCATGATCAGATAGCGGCCGATGCACCTGACGAGGTGCTGACTGCCCTGTCTGATCTTCAGCTTCAGTTCTCGAATGGACTGATAGTGGATACCAACGTTCGACGTGCTGTTGAGCGGTTGCTATCTTTTCGTCCCGCTCCAATACCTCATGCATTGTTTGTTGAAGATATTGAAAGACAACCAGATGAGTCTGGTCAATTTCCCATGCGAGAAGTTCCACCGGTTTGGATACCAGCTAATCCTGCTGCTCAACCTCCGACATTGGCGCATTTCCAGAGAGTGTGGATACATCTCCCATGGAAACGATCGGAAGTGTTACAGGTGAAGCAATCTTTGCCTGATCCACGCAAGAATCCTACAGGGTATTACAAGGAATTATCGCAGCTCGTAGATGCTACGGTAATGAATCTTGCCGATATCGATATGTTGTTTGGCAATGTCGTACCGCAACCGGTATGGGCTAAGATTCGTCATGAAAACCATCCAAATGAATTAGGTGGTGCTTGGGCTGCCATTGTAGCGGCAGATGCCGGACAAACGGCTGCTGCTAAACCCGACCAGCTGATTGTTGATCTTCCTCAAAGAATAATAACATTAATGAAAACTCTTATGCCAGCTATGAGGGTGAATTGGGACAAATTGTCAGCTTGTAAGCAGAAGAAGGATGAGAATGTTTCCGACTTCTTTACGAGGTTCGAGGAAGCATTCATTGACCATAGTGGACAGGATATGGGTACCGAGGGTGGTCAGCGATTGTTTGTGGATAAATTTGTTTCTAACCTATTGCCCGATTTGAGCAATAAGTTGAAGAATTCGGAAAGTGCATGGGCCGTTTCTACCTCAGCTCAGATATTGGCTACGGCACAATATTATGAGAACAGAGAGAAAGAGGAGAACGACCGTGCTGACAAAAAGACGAAGGAACTAAAGACTAAAGTGCTGCTGCAACAAGCGTATCCTCCGCGTTCGAATCAGAATGCATCCCAACAGAATAGATCGCAGTCGCAATCGAATCGATCGCAGTCGCGTAATGATTCCTCCTCCCAAAGATCATCGTTAGGGTACAATCAATGTGCTTATTGTAGACAGGAGGGACACATTAAATTCAATTGCCCTGTTTTAAACGAACGGAATAGTGGTAATTCGTCCAAAGGAGGTCGCGGTGGTTCGCAGCAGGCATCACGTGGTAGGGGTCGTGGTACTCAGAACGATCGCTCAGATAACTCATCCAATTCTAATAATTGTTTCGATCAACGTGGATCGTCGCAAGGGCGATCTGCGCAGTACAATGTAGACGATTATTACGTCGATCAGGGAACTGACGACAGTAATTACTAGGACAGCCAAAGACAAGGAGAGGGAGTGGTATCAGTTCCGGTTGATCAGAGAGGGCCTTACGTCGCAGTTGCTACATCGGGCGTCGTTGAGCCTTTTCTGTTGGACACTGGTGCAGCGAAAAGTTCTATCATGCATTCGAAACTCCCTGGCGCACCTTTGTCTGGCTTAACAAATGTTTCCGTTGGATTCTCTGGCGCCCCCGTCAGCAATCCAGTTTCGCGCCCTTTGCCCCTTACCATAGGGCCACGTGAGCTTCAAGCTCCGTTGATTTTGACTACTGGTTGTGGTGAAAATCTTTTGGGCCTGGATTTGCTTAAACGTTTGTATGCGACTTTGTATTGTTCTCCTGCGGGGGTAAAGCTTACGTTAGGAGAAAGGGTTGTCTCTCCTATGTATCTGTCTCTCGATAAGCTTCCACCGGAATTGAGTTCTCTTCCTGCGTCTTTGTGGGCGACGGGTCCAAATGACGTGGGCCTACTTGATATCTCCCCTTATGTTGTTCAGTTGAAATCTAATGTGCGATTGCCACGTATTCCCCAATATCGTATCTCTCTTGATGGAGAACGAGCATTGTTAGCGATCATTTATGATCTTATCGAGAAAGATGTTATTGAAGAGACTCGGGGAAACGTGTGCAATAGCCCTGTACTGCCCATTCTTAAACGTACCGATCCTTCAAAACCGCCTGTTTATCGTTTTGTTATCGATTTACGGGAGGTGAATAAAATAGTGGTTCCTCAATTCCCTGTTGTGCCTGACATCACGGCGCTACTGACTCTGATTCCAGCGTCTGCTTCATGGTTTTCGGTGATTGATTTGAAAAATGCGTTTTTCAGCATCCCGATTGCCGAGGAGAGCAGAGACCTTTTCGGTTTCTCTCTCGGTGGACGTAGCTTCCGGTTCAAACGCGCTCCTCAGGGCTACTGTGAAAGTCCATCGATTTACAGTCAAGCCTTGAAGGGTCAACTGGATGCGTTTCGGTTGCCGGTTGGTGCGGCCTTAATCCAATACGTCGACGACTTATTGGTGGCTGCTGATACTCAGGACATTTGCAAAATTGCTACGGTGTCGTTGCTGCAACATCTCTGTGAGTTGAATCATAAGGTGTCCCCTTCTAAACTCCAATATTGTTGTCAAGAAGTAACCTACCTAGGTCACTTATTGTCAAAGGAGGGGAGGAGGTTGACCCCAGAGAGAATTGCAGCGATTGCGCGAATGGCTGTGCCAACAACCCAAAGAGATGTGCGTGCCTTTCTAGGTATCACGTCGTACTGCAGGCAGTGGATTCCTAATTTTTCATTGCTAGCGAAACCATTAGTGGCTCTTACGTGCAAGGATGTTTCAACTCCTTTACCATGGACGGAAGAATGTCAGAAAAGTTTTTCTGAATTACGTGATTCATTGTGTTCGGCTCCTGTGTTGGGTACTCCTGACTACAGTAAGCCGTTTACATTATATGTTCACGAGAGGGAAGGTTGTGCTTTGAGTGTCTTAACGCAACCTTTTGGTGGTAAACAGCGTCCATGTGCATATTTTTCCTCGACCTTGGACCCAGTAGCTAGAGCATTGCCGAGTTGTTTGAGAGCAACTGCGGCAGCTGCGGTCTCCATCCGACAATCAGCAGGGTTGGTCATGGATAATATGCTTACGGTGATGGTTCCGCATGCAGTCGATACTCTTTTGAATCGTACGAAAACTCAGCACTTGACGAGTGCGAGGTTGTCTGGGTACGAGTTGACGTTATTGGCAAGTCATATTCAGATAAAACGTTGTAATGTTCTGAACCCGGCAACTTTGTTACCGATTAGCGCAGAGTCAGATGAAGTAGCAGAACATGATTGCTACTTGAGGACAGAAGAGGAAACAAAAGGTCGAGTGGACCTTAAAAACACCCCATTGGAAGAACCAGATGGTACACTGTATGTGGATGGGTCATGTTTTAAGTTGCCGAATGGTGATGTGACTACTGCTTATGCTGTTGTAACGTTGAATACTGTTGTTGAGACCGCAAGGTTGAATCAGAATTCTGCCCAAGCTGCGGAATTGATTGCTCTCACTAGAGCATGTGTGTTAGCGAAAGGGAAACGTGTGAATGTGTTTACCGACAGCCAATACGCATTTGGCGTCGCTCATAGCTTTGGACGATTGTGGAGAGAGAGGTTTCTTGACGTCGCACGGTACGAAGATTCAGCATGGCCAGCTTGTGAATGATCTTTTGGATGCATTAACGTTGCCTAAACAAGTAGCGATTGTTAAATGTAGTGCGCATCGTAAGGTGACGGATGATGTTGGTCGTGGTAATGCGTTTGCGGATGAGGTTGCTAAGGAGACTGCCCGGAACCTTAGCACTCGGATGTATGTGACGAGTTCGGTTAGGTGGCCTACAGAATCGAGCATGTGTGAAAACACTATTGAAAGCGTGAAAGAAATTCAGAATGAGGCCACCGAGACTGAAAAGGCGAAGTGGAAAGAAAGTACGGGAAAGTTGGATGCGAGTGGTTGTTGGATTGATCTGTCGGATCAGAAAAGATGGTTGTTACCCGATGCGTATGTGCTGGCCGTTGTGACAATGGCACATGGGTTAGCACATATTAGCGTGAAAGGTATTTGTAAGCTGTTGTCGCCTGTGTGGAAGAATGATGGTATCACGAAATGTGCTGAACGTCTGGTGAAGAATTGTATGGTGTGTATGATGTACAATCCTGGCAAAGGAACCCCAACTCCCCCTGGCAGTTTTGCTCCCCCTTCATGTCCCTTTGAGGTGATTCAATTGGACTTCATCCATATGGAGCGATGCAATAACCTGAAATACGTTTTAGTTGTGGTTTGCGCATTCTCCCGATGGATCGAGGCCTATCCTCTCAAAGACAATACTGCTTTGTCTACTGCGAAAATCCTACTGAAGGAATATTTTCCTCGGTATGGAATGCCTAGAGTCGTGTGGTCAGACAACGGAAGTGAGTTTGTTGGAAGTGTGATGAAGAGTGTGTGTAAGGGCCTTGGAATTAATCAAAAATTCCACAGCGCCAATCATCCCCAGTCAGCTGGATTAGTTGAGGGGTACAACGGCACCCTTAAACTAAAGCTAGCGAAGATTCAGGCTACGACTGGTCTTTCGTGGCCTGACGCTTTACCTTTAGCATTACTGTCAACTAGGGCGACTGTACACTCCCGAATAGGGCTCAGCCCCTATGAAATAGTGTTCGGCCGTCCTGCGAATGTGTGGGGGGTTCCTAGGCCAGGAATGTTCTCTGATCTTGAGTACCCAATGTTGATCGATTATCTACATGACTTGACTGCTAAACTGAGGTTAATTCACCAACAGGTTTACGACGCATTGCCGACGCAGACAGAGGGTCCAGGCCACCAGCTCCAGCCGGGAGACTGGGTGGTGACGAGAAATTTTTCACGCAAGAATAACCTGGACCCGAGGTTCACCGGACCCTATCAAGTGCTCCTGGCCACGAGGACTGCCGTTCGTCTCGAGGGACGTAAGAATTGGGTGCATGCCACCCACACCAAAAGAGTCCCCATCCCTTTGCCGGCAGACCCGTGGGTAAGGAGAGGCATTGCATCAACTGAAACAGAAACGATGCCGGCGTTTGTTCCTTTCAGCGACGCACAGCCTGTTGGAGAATCCTCAGCGCAGCAGAAAGACACTGTTGAACAATTAGCATCAAAAGACTCAAGACCAGAACACTCAACTGATCAGCAGGACGCTGTCTTTTCAACGGATCCTTTGTTTGACGAGCAGACACGTCCTGGGAAAACCCGATACTTTTTGCGACCTCGCACTAAGGACAAATAAAAGATCCTGCTTTGCTGTATTGACAACTGCATTATCCCGTTTTCCGTGATCAGTTTTGAACATTCGTATTACTGTAATTATTCCTGTACATATATATTGAGCTTCCTTCCTTGTACTCTTTTTGCTTCCACAGCTGAGAGACTTTGTTTGTGCATATATACATATTGTGCATTAAAGGCCGTAGGGCCGCGCGCGTACTTCCTTCTGTATAGTAGGTCTTGACGCTAGGTTAAAGGCCGTCGGTTCCTGGGAACTCCTAGGGATTGACTATTGCTACACAGAACGAAGTGCGTCAAGAAACGTTGCGGACGGTCGTAGGGAATGGCATTCTCGAAGATGAACGATTTGGAGGGAGCTCAGGCTCACAGACTCAAGCTGCAGCAACTCAGTCGTACCAAATGTTTTATATTCCAACTGTTTGTATTGTTTTTGACTGCTTCTGCATTATTGGCGGGTGGGGTGTATTACACGATGTCTTACTTCTTACCTTCTGCTACACCTACTTCTACTCCTGACCCTAAACTTGTCTCTACTGTTTCTCCTCATTC
This sequence comes from Lissotriton vulgaris, assembly GCF_964263255.1. Lineage (NCBI taxonomy): Eukaryota > Metazoa > Chordata > Amphibia > Caudata > Salamandridae > Lissotriton > Lissotriton vulgaris. The sequence goes on from NC_141698.1 coordinate 99,502,798, forward strand.
CTTTCACATGTTACCGGAACACGAACAGGCTAGACGTGTAGAATTCCGCAACAATTCCTTTATTCAGCTCCTTCATCAGCATCAGTTAGTGGTTAACACTACTAATTGTTGGGTGTGTGGGTTGATGCCACATACTACGGGTAAGGGAATTCCATATCTGGTGTTACCGTATAGTTCCCAAGGGTCAGCTCGAGCATTTCAAACAATGTTTCGGAGCGCACTGGGTTTCCACCCCATTCGAGAACCACGTTCCCCCTACTCTGGTCCTACCTCGTATCAAAAACCTTTGTCGATAGCAATAGAGGATTTAGATAGTGAAATCTATGATCCCTCGCTTATTCCCGAAGAAGAGATACAAGCCTATAGGGTCCTAAGTAGAGGTGAATATAGTGTGTTCACCAGCGAAAAGCAGCTTAAAAGCTCGCCTCCAATATGGGTCGTACCCCACACTGGTAATCTTTGTCTCATGGGTCGTGGCCGAAGATCGCAAGCCCGACTTGGAGCAAGTGCTTGCACTGAAAATTACATGCTGCCGATGGTCTCGTCCCTGTGTTTCTGGCTGCCAAGGGTACATACTTTATCTGCTATGATCGTGCATATGCATGGTTGCCCGCTGACTTCATGGGCACCTGTTTCATTGCAAATCTGTTGCCTCCGACGTTCACTGTAGATGCCGATTATCATAAGACTAGAGTTGTACGAGGCGTAATTAGCGAAGAGGATACTGCCGGTCAAGAGGCAGGAGACTTTTTCAAGGGTTTCCTCCCGTTTTGGGGACCTATGGTTAATAGTAGGAACCTGAGACAGTTGACTCGAGTGGTAGAATCGACAGCTAATATTACTGCCAGTGCCCTTGGTAATATCACCACAGAACTTCAGGCGGATAGACTTATGACGTTACAAAACCGTATGGTTTTAGATGTCATCTTAGCAGATCGAGGTGGGGTATGTAAGGTGATCCATTCGAGCTGCTGCATTTTTATTCCAGATAATGCTCCAACTGTCTATCAAGCCATCTCGAGGTTGCATAAAATCTCCGAATCCATACACGTGGATGTAGGGGATTGGACGCTGCTTGGATGGTTTTGGGGCCTGATGTCGACTTGGGGTTGGAAGATTCTGATGATCGTTGTAGTGTTCCTGTTCACGTGTTGCCTTTGTGTGCAGTGTGGTCCTGCCTTATGTGGCCTCTGTGCTACAACGTGTATGAGACAGCCGCCTGTTACCAATGGGACTCGGTTGGACAGAGCTATGCTACAGCAACATCTCGATGGTCTGATGAATATCGAATATGATTCCGACTAGTGCTTGCCTACATGAGGGCAAAAGGAGCGTCTGAGGTTCCGTGACAAATGTAAGTGGTACATTCGACTCGCACGAATATAGTCGAGTCTGGTATCTATGAACCGCAAATGACGAGTTTAGTGGGTGTACGCAGTTTCGCTGTGCTAACCTAAACCGTTCGTCTGTTTCGTGGGTATTTCTATCCGTACCCACGGGTTCCATCTTAGATACGGCATCCATTTTGTCTCTTGCCCTCAAGTAGCCAGCGAACGGACGTTGTCCGCTTCGCGACCCTGGGACTCCCAAGATATTTGCGGAAGACACACGTTCTTTGTAAGTGTCTTTATGACGAAGGGGTTGCTACTGTAAGGCAGATGGCGCCGCTCGAGGCTCATCTTGCCGCACGGACTTATTGTCTCAGCCGTGCATCTCATTAGGCACGTCCCTTTGATGCCTGTATCTCGTGTTTCCCGATACCTCCCCTTTTACACCCTTTCCGATCTCCCCACTGTTTCCCTCTTCCTCTGCACCTGTCCTTGTTCCTATTTCGATCTATTTTACTGCTGATTGGAATTTGCTAATGGTGGGAAGATGGGTTTTTACAGTTGGGAACCGCCAAATGTTTCCGCACTTATGTTCCGGACCTCATGTGTTTCAAAGTGACCAAAGCGACCCCTCTGGGAGATGATGGTGGGAACCGGGTTGTAAACCTTTGTGTACCATGTTGTCTTATGGGTAAAAACTGTATAATATAATATATATGTATAATATCTTTGACGCCGAAGGAAGTGTCCTGTGTCTCTGTGATTCGTACGCCGGAGCAGGTTACCCACGAAGGTTTCAGGTGTTGTGCCCTGGCACCGCTGGGTCTTAAAGAACCCAGTCATTCAAGGCTACACCTACCTCTACTGACGCCGCCACCGGAGCCAAGAGTCACTCACTTTGCAGCTCCCTCGCTGGGAGGACGCAGCCACCGGGGCCAAGAGTCACTTGAAGCCAGAATCGCGCTGCCGCTCCGGGACTACAGTTCCCGGCAGGCACCGCGGCGGCGCGCAACTGTGACGTCGCGCCAGGAGGCGCTTATCAACAGCGCTTGAACCAGCTACGGGGGACGCCCGGGGCGAAGCCCGGGCAAATGGCGGGCCCTCTACGGCCCTCATCGGCAGGAAGAGGCAGGAGCAGGGCCAAGAACGCTGCCCAAAAATACTCAAGTAAGTGATACACTCCCTTCATACCTGTAAGTGTCTGGGATATCATATTGACTTAAAACCCCACGAACCTGCATTGCTGCAACCTTGTAAAATGTCTAAAGCGAAAACATCCTCAGCTCCACTTAATACAATAGACAATTACATGGTACAGAAAGTTGCCAAAATTAACCAGGACAGGAGATCATCTCTGGGTCCTAGCTATTCGCCAGACTTGCTTATTGACAATACGCCTCTACCTACCCCAGCTCTTGATATCAGCAATGAGGTGTTTCAGACTCCAGACAACAATCCATAGACCCAATTACTAGTAGCAATCAATGATCCAGCTCCCGAAAGTACAATTGACATTGACATTATTACTCTAGAAGAAGAAACCCCCACACCGGTCCCAGCTCCTAGAGTAACAAAGGGTGGGGGAAAGAATATACCAAAAAGGGGTGGTCTTCGATCAGGTAAAAAGCGCCTTGACGCTTCCCCCCAGGGGAATACTGGAGATGATGTTAGGAGTAATGGGGGAGGAAAGGTTCACCTGGACGAAGACCAATTTAAGAAGCTGCTGAATGCCATAGATAATAAAATTAAAACTATTACCAAACCACTCCTAAGCAAAATTGACCAGCTCACAGAAGAGGTTACTAGACTGGGCGTGCTTTTGCAAAAAACAACAGAAGAAAGATCAAATACTGCTTTGTTAAATCCAGTTACAGCTGACCCAAAAACCACCAAAACTGCACCTGGGTCAGATTTTTCTGCAAATACTTCCCAGAATATCATGAGGAGGCCTGTCCAAGGGGGGGAGGGATCGGGAGTCCCAAACCCAGTTACCATTGTTGAGGATTCTGCGGGGCCCAGCTCCAGAAGCACAAAAGATCTCGACAATATAGAGAAGGGGCCTGTTGAATTAATAGTGGAAGCTTCCCCACTAATATTGGTCCTTGCAAATGTTCCTCAACTAGAATCAGGGCAAATAGAGAACATCCCTTCTTTGATAAATAAATCACTCCACTGGCTATCAAAGAACATGGCTTTTAAACCAGGAGGCAGGGATCAGTTGGCACAGGAAGTAGTAAAAGCTAGAAGGGTTGAATGGATCGGGGGTGGCATCAAAAAATTCAATGGGGATTGTGTGGTGCTACATTTCTCAGATCCAGAAGTTTTACCAAACATTCTAGCTAATATATATCCCCCCCAGCGTAGATCCACCGAAATAGTGCCACTAACATTGGATTTCTTTTACATAAAAAAGGGAAACATTCTAAATCCAACATTGCTGAAAACGAAATGGAACCCTGTAATAAGAAAAGCCAAAATACCTGAAAATAAAAGTAATTGGGACATCTCGATCGAAAATAGGTTCTCTGCCCTTTCAGGCCTAAGCCAATGTGATTGACTGGAAAAATCGAGGAGCTTAGGGAAAACTAAGATTGTAAAGGTTAAACATGGAAATATTAGTACTCTTACGACTTTAGGAACAGATTGTTGTGAGGGCAAGACACCTGACCCTAGAGATCACGCCTTTAATGCAGTAGAGAACAACTTACCAGCCGTTCATACTAGTATTAACGTTGTTGAAGTTATTTCTCCACCTCGTGCGCTTCCCTCTAACCAGACTACTCCCTTAAATAAGAGGAATATGGAAAGGGAAGGTAGCATTAAGTTCATCTCATGGAATATTGCGGGTATCCAACATAAAATAGAGACTCCAGATTGGTGCGAGTTCATTGACCGTCATGATATTGTGTTGCTACAGGAAACATGGTCAGTGTCACCAGTTTTTCGCCAGGGCTTTTTAAATTTTTACGTGCCCGTGAAAAAGAATACCAAGGGACGCCCTTCTGGGGGTCTAGTCATATGGATACGCCAATCTCTGCAATGTACCATCAAGCAGAGCCATATCACTAATAGCGACCTACTTTCTATTGCGCTCACCTGGGTTGACGGTCACAAGTTGGCAATATATAATATCTATGCAAGGGGAACCCAAGGGGGCACATTTTCTGATATAATAGGTGCTCTAGATAATGACATAGAGATGCTACCTACGCAGTACACTATCTTGGTGGGTGGAGACCTAAACACAACATTTGAACCTTTAGGCTGTGAGGATAGCGATCTGACACGAGAGGAAGATACCAAATGGGGAATTCCCCAGTTAGACCTTCCGTTGGTAAAAAAGTGGACAGAAGTAGCAATACAGGTCAAAAGTTTATGCCTATCCAGAGGACTGAGGGCAGCCAACGGCCGTATGGCTGAGATACCCGCCACCCCCTCTCAACACAATCCCCAAAAGGAGGGAAACCGGAAACAGTTCTTGAAGTTTTTGGAAGTGGGAGGGAGTGACCCTCCCGGCCGTATTTATTAAAACAAAAAATTAAAACATTAAACATTTCATGTTATGTACAATTTCATTACCACATTGCGATGTTTGGCTAACCTTAACAGATTCTCTAATACAGAGGTTCTCCTAGCCGAACTAACATCCTACAAAAACATTTTCTTGAAATATTGAAATTGTACATCCTAACGTTTAAGGGCCAACGGCAAGGTCGTAACCGGTGTCAAGATCCCTAACCAGACTTACCCCTCCCACTTGGGAGGGGCGACAGCACGGAGGCGTACCTCAAGTGCAACTACTACCAATTTCCCTTGACTTGACGGGGGCACCTAAAAACTCGACGCCAGTTAAAGGTCGTTCGAAGACTCGTGTGAGGTATCTAGAAGGTATCGTAGACCTCCCCCCAACCCCACACAACTTACCGCATCTGCCGTCGCAGATGTCACTGGCCCCGGGAAATTCCCCAGGAGGGGGCTGTAACCCCTCCTACAAAGGAAGGGGCCTTGACCGCCTTTCCTTTACTTCCGGCGACCCATCCTTAGAAGGGACCGCCTCCCCATTGAGGGGCCAATGGCCACCTCTCCCGAGCGCTCCCATCCGTGTTGGGTGACGCCCACTCATAGGGATCTTCTAATTAGTGCTCACCGATCATGACCTTACCGCCCGCCAAAATAAATACGACAATGCTAACTAAACATAAGAATACATTGGCCACTATGACCGAAAGAGCATGCTTAAAATTCGACACTATATCCGAATCTCTTTAATCACAAAACCTACACAAAATAGACCATTCTTTATTATACACAACATCAACATGATACTATCACAACCTGTAAACAAAACAGAATTATTGATCAACTTTATTACAAACAACTGGCTGTCTTCAGGGGCTGGTGGGTGGGTCAAAATTGGCTCTTCGTTCTGTCTCGAGCTCACGTGCAGCGAGGAGGTGCAGCTTCAGAGCACAAGAACAAGAGGATGTCTTCTGGTCTTGCGTCCCTTTTTATCCGTCTTCAGGGCGGGCGTAAACCCGCCCCTGCCTTCCCCGAGGGCGTGGCTGGCCGCGTCAGTGTCTAGGCCAGCCCACTCTAGGGCGGGAAAAAGCGCGCCCCGGCTACGCCGCTTCGGGCATACCAGCCGAGACGCGCCTCCCGCCCAAAAATGGCTTCCCGGGGGGATCGAGGCACTCCGCCATACGTTCGGGGGGACCGAGTGGTCGCCCCTTTCCATATGGCTGAGATACCCGCCACCCCCTCTCAACACAATCCCCAAAAGGAGGGAAACCGGAAACAGTTCTTGAAGTTTTTGGAAGTGGGAGGGAGTGACCCTCCCGGCCGTATTTATTAAAACAAAAAATTAAAACATTAAACATTTCATGTTATGTACAATTTCATTACCACATTGCGATGTTTGGCTAACCTTAACAGATTCTCTAATACAGAGGTTCTCCTAGCCGAACTAACATCCTACAAAAACATTTTCTTGAAATATTGAAATTGTACATCCTAACGTTTAAGGGCCAACGGCAAGGTCGTAACCGGTGTCAAGATCCCTAACCTCAAGTGCAACTACTACCAATTTCCCTTGACTTGACGGGGGCACCTAAAAACTCGACGCCAGTTAAAGGTCGTTCGAAGACTCGTGTGAGGTATCTAGAAGGTATCGTAGACCTCCCCCCAACCCCACACAACTTACCGCATCTGCCGTCGCAGATGTCACTGGCCCCGGGAAATTCCCCAGGAGGGGGCTGTAACCCCTCCTACAAAGGAAGGGGCCTTGACCGCCTTTCCTTTACTTCCGGCGACCCATCCTTAGAAGGGACCGCCTCCCCATTGAGGGGCCAATGGCCACCTCTCCCGAGCGCTCCCATCCGTGTTGGGTGACGCCCACTCATAGGGATCTTCTAATTAGTGCTCACCGATCATGACCTTACCGCCACAGGCCGGATAGTTGACCGGCTATCCGGACCCCCCACAAAACTCCTACCTAAAGGTCATGTTTCAACGTTTTTAACCATGCTAAGAAGTCTCCTATGAGTAACTCATTTCCCACCCGAGACAAATGCACACCATCCCCCAAATACATACTGTCATCATTAATACAACCATGCGAGATAGAATGCAATGTCTTGGAACGGAACAACCTACTCACTTTGTTATTAAGTTTTCTAACAGAATGGTTCAAAGCAGGAATCGAAATAGCCCCCCGCCACACCTTTCGTGGGATCATATGGGACGACGCAATTGTGCACCCCGGAACTCTCCTCGCCAACCAACTTACAGTGGAAAGCATTGCCTCCAGGAGAAGTCGTCTACCGGTGGTGACCAAATCATTGCCCCCTAAATGTACTATGACTATAGACGGCGGTGACCTCGTCCGCCCTAACAAACCCTCAAAGAATGCTTGAAACTGGTCAATACAGAGACCGCCTCTTCCGTAGAAGGACACCCTGTACCCGTATTCCCCAGCTACGTGAATCATGTCACCTGCTTCGAATACGTCTGCGGCACGCCTCACGTATGAGTGGCCCACGACCCACACCTCTTTTCTCACAGCCGGTGATGTCTGACCGCTGGCCCGGTGTTGGGTCGACTGCATAGTCCGCCCCGCCTCGTAGGCTTGCGCAACTGAAAACCAAACAAAAGACAAGAAGCGTGAGTATATTATTACAGCTTCACAACATGTGCAACCGCACATATCTCTTATAACAATTGGAGGACCAACGCCCCACTCGTTTCACTTGTTCAACATTAAGACCCCTGGCTGTAGCTTCAGTGGCAGCCCCTATCCAAAAGGAATGGGTCCCAAACTCGCCCGGGTTCAAGCCCGCTGCGGCAATTCACATCGCAAGCACCCGCTGAAACTGAAATTTCGTCAGTGGGGTGGCGTCCGCGTGTCTCAACAATGTCCCTCCCCATGATGCCACCCTTCGTGCTAGGTAGTCTTCTAAACACTTTACCGGACACATGGAGGACCCGGGAATCCTGCGAATGATTATGCAGTCTCCCATCCCATCTTGATCGGTCTTGGACCTGACAAAGGAGACAGTCATCGTCTCACCCCTGATCTGAACGTGTTCCTGGCACAGACCCCCCACCACATCCCGTTTGTTCCTCGCCACCAGCTCACTTATCCTCATCGCCCCGTGAAATGCAAGCGTAAAAGCAGCTCGGAACAAAACCGTCTCAAACTGAGACGAGCATGTGGCAGGGAGTGTGGCCAGCAACTGGGACAACCTATCCAGACCTATCGGGCGCCTCTCGTCTACTCTGCGACCCTCAAGGCGTTGCCACCCACGCAGCGCTTTCTGTACCACGAAAGACGCTGTCGGGTCGTGGATATTATGAGCCCTGGCAACAAAGGAAATGGCAGCACGATGCCTCTGGGCCGTAGCCACCGACTTCCCAGCCCTACGCAAGGACATCAGAAAATGTACTACCCATTCCTCATGGCCCCAAAGCCCCTCTCTCTCAGTCCCCAAAAAGGCTAAATAGGCCCGAAACGCCCCTTCATATGCCTTCCTCGTCCTTGGTGCTAGACTCTCTCCCACGAGGTGACGAAGTTCGGGGCACCGAGAGACCAGAGAGCTTCGGGAAAGGGTGCCGGCTCTGGGTCCGCTGAGGGAAGGAAACCCGAGAAAGCCTGCATTTGAAAACGAGACAGTGCGTCAGCCGCCTGATTCATCACCCCTGGGACATGTTTTGCTCTGAATATCACGTTCAGTTGCATACACAGTAAGACAATTTCTTTGAGCAGCCTTAAAATCAGTTTACAACGTGCTGCCTGACTATTGATGCATTCTACAACGGTCATATTGTCAGACCAAAATATGACAGAATGATCTTTGAACCCTTCGGGCCAGGTTCTGAGGGCCACCAAAATGGGAAACAGTTCAAGGAAAGCAATATTACTCGTCAGACCATCTTCATGCCACCATGTTGGCCACCTTTGTGCCGACCATTTTGTGCCGAAGATGGCGCCAAAGCCCATGCTTCCTGCTGAATCTGTCCATAGACCAAGCTCTTCAGAGGACACGGCTGGTTTGTTCCAGACGACTCGACCATTGAAGTCCGCCAAAAATGCTAACCAAATACGCATGTCCTGGCGGACCTCAGCCGATAGTCTCGTGCGATGATGACCCTCCTTTAGGCCAACCATCGCTTGGGCAATTGAACGGGAAAAGGGGCGGGCCATTGGGATCACCCTCAGGGCAAAATTCAACTTCCCCACCAATTGCTGCAATTGATGCAGCGTAACTTTAGATGCATTTATACACACTTGCAGGGCTGCCCTGAATTTCGACACTTTGGCAGCTGGCAAACGAAAACAACCCTCACTAGAGTCCAACTCAATCCCCAGAAACTCGAGGCAAGTCGTGGGACCCACTGTTTTACCTGGTGCCAATGGCACACCAAACTGACTCATTAACACACAAAATTCGGCCAAGGCCCGGCCGCATTCGTGATCCCCGGCGGCCCCAAGGAACAGAAAGTCATCAAGGTAATGCATTACATTTTGGAAACCCGTTTTCTTCGTGAAGACCCATTGTAGAAAACTACTGAATTTCTCGAAATATGCACAAGATATAGAGCACCCCATCGGCATACACCTATCCATGTAATAAGAACCTTGAAACATGAATCCCAGAAGACGCTGGTCGTCTGGGTGTACCGGGAGCAATCGGAACGCTGACTCGATATCTGATTTCGCCATCAGCGTCCCGGGCCCCAGGCGATTCAAAATGGCTACGGCTTCATCAAATGATGCGTACCGCACCGAACATACCTCTGGATCAATTGCATCGTTTACAGAAAGACCATGTGGAGCTGACAAATTATGAATCAATCTAAACTCACCTGGGTCCTTCTTGGGGACCACCCCTAAAGGAGAACAGACAAAATTCTGTACCGGGGGTACACTAAACGGGCCGGCGACCCGACCTCGGATAACCTCTTTCCGGATCTTATCCTGTACTACGGTCGTATGCTGCAGGACGGAAAGTTGATTTTTGCACGTCCCGACACCCTGAAAGTCCCCTACCGGGATGCGGAAACCATATGAAAAACCGTTCCGCAGCACCCCAGCAGAAGTACGATCTGGGTATTCACTGAGCCAGGGAATCATCGCCAAGGTATCAATCGGGGTTGGTAAAGGCGCCCCTCGGACTACATTAGACCTGTTTGGCGCCTCCTCTACCCCCATTCTCACCCGTTCTGGCTCTGCACGAGGACTCAGGATGGGACGAACCGCAACCACTACATTCGTGCTTGAACTTACACGATCCCTGGGGCCTAGTACATTTACCTCTGTTGAAATTGAAGCAGAAACCCCTTTTCCCTGTATTGCCGGCAGGTCTCGAGTAATCGTCGGTACCCGTACCTGACCGAAAGGGCGTCCCCGCATATTGGCGGGAGGACTCGCCAACATTGCTCCCCACCAACGGCATTTTCAACATTCCTGACTCTTTCATTTTATCCCATGTCAAAGAATCATAACAGTCCCAGGTTAAACTTTTGTTATGCTCCTTCGCCTTCCTGAAGAGATTATCATAACAGAACCAATGGTTACCTTGGTGCGATGTCGAGTATCCCATAATTCGCGACTGATAGATTGGAAACTCAGGAAGCAACTCAGGCCTACGTTCCCCCAAAATTGACGTAAAAATTCCCCATGCATTGCCCCAATTGCCAATATTCTCATTCACTTTAAAGGCGGCCATTTTTGCGCGCCAAACACTCGGATGCATTAGATCCTTCTGACCCTTAACATGCTCCACCTCATAATGATCGACAAGCAAGGAAAAAATGTTCACATACTCCCCCGCCCAAATCTTTTCCTTTATTGCCAAAGGAACATGTTGCCCCAATTTTTCTCTACGAGAGGGTGCTGACTCATCCCTCGCGATCGGCAATGGCCGCTTACCTGCACCGGACGCTGTTTCTGCGGTCGCAACCGCCACTTGCGGCTTGTCTATCACTGCAGCCGGCGCGGGCACCTTGGCTGCATCTCGTTTCTCGCGCAACTGTTTCATCAGCGCCTGTGCCTCGGCAGCCGTGGCGCCCTCGCTACTGTCGCCCAACCACGCTGCTAGCTGTGCCGCCAGCTCGGGGGGCATATCCTCAGTGGATGTCGGGGTGACCACGACGGGAATCGGATTCCCTTCCACCGGTACCGGGGTTGGCGCCTCGAGCGGGGTACAGGGAACCGGGACGTCTCCCCCGGCTGGTCCCCTTCTTGGCCTCTTGGCTTTCCCTCCAGGAGCTGCTCCAGCCGATGGACGCCCCGAACCCCCCTCCCCGTCTCGCTCCGCCACCCGCTTCTTTAGTTCGGACATCTCCTTCATGAGGACCCGAACCATCTGTTCAGTCGTCATTCTCTTCGCGCCTTTCTTGGGCATCTTTCCGACAAAGTATCTGGAAGACAAAAAGAAAGATCAAAACGCTCAAAATTGGCTCTTCGTTCTGTCTCGAGCTCACGTGCAGCGAGGAGGTGCAGCTTCAGAGCACAAGAACAAGAGGATGTCTTCTGGTCTTGCGTCCCTTTTTATCCGTCTTCAGGGCGGGCGTAAACCCGCCCCTGCCTTCCCCGAGGGCGTGGCTGGCCGCTACAGTGTCTAGGCCAGCCCACTCTAGGGCGGGAAAAAGCGCGCCCCGGCTACGCCGCTTCGGGCATACCAGCCGAGACGCGCCTCCCGCCCAAAAATGGCTTCCCGGGGGGATCGAGGCACTCCGCCATACGTTCGGGGGGACCGAGTGGTCGCCCCTTTCCACACTCCTTCTGACCTACAGGGCAGGCATACCTTTGATAACCTAAGATCAAGTAGTAGGATAGATTACATTTTGGTAGATGTTAGAGGATGGAGTAAAGTGGTCGATATGCAGGTCATTCCAAGGTTGGAGAGCGACCACAACCCCTTGTCTTTGCTCTTCAACATGGAACAAAGAGCAACTTCAGAAAACCCGGCTAGGAACCTCACAACCCTAGATGTTGTTCCATCTAACAATCTCCGTCACATTAAATGGATAACTTTGGTAGACAACCCAGAGGACAGGCAGGCCCTTGAGGGGTTAGTTATTGATGAAGTAACCAGACTACAGGCTTTAATGAATGATACAAATTTTAAACTACAAATTGAAGAGTCACAGCCAAAGTTTTTTGCTAACATACAGAAGCTATTCTTTAAAACAATTAAGAAGAGGAAGGGTACTGGACCACCCATAAAGAGGGGATGGTACGACCAATCCTGCAGAATAGCGAGACAAAATCTCAGTATAGCACTGAGATCTAAAATAGGAGTTTTAAATGCTAGGGACGAATATAGAAAAACCCAGATTAAGGCACAAAAACGGTGGGATAAGAACCTTTGGCTAGACCTGAAGAAAGCATGTGTTGATAAACACCAGAAAGAGTTTTGGGCCATATTAAAGTGGGGCTCAGGGGGAATAGCTGATTGCCCAAAAAATCATGTAGCAAAGGAATCCTGGGTGGACTTTTTCAAACCCCAATATGCAGACAATTCAGGTTTGCAAACTGTGTCTCCTCCAGAAAGGGTATTTTTTACCAACAAACTATTTTCATTGAAAGATGTACATGAGGCAATGGATGGAGTGACCAGAGGTAGGGCGCCAGGAATCGATGGAATACCGGCAGATGTTTTTTTATCGGACAGGGACAGCTGGTGTAAATACTTTGTATGGCTTGGAAATGCCATTGCACAAGGGGCAAAGATACCAGCAACATGGAAAGGAGCGGAAATAATACCAGTCTACAAAAAAGGGGATAAGGCTCTACCGAGTAACTATAGGCCCATCAGCCTCATCGATTGCGCCCAAAAACTGATGGGCAGGATGGTACAAAACAAGATACAAGCCTGGATAGTTGATAAGGATATCCTCTCCCCGTACCAAGCTGGTTTCCGCCCTTTAACTAGCTCTGTCGATCAGGTATTCCACTTTTTAACTATATACTGGAAAAATGTTACCCTGCTAAACGGTCCTCTGTTTGCTGTTTTCGTTGACCTGAAGTCAGCCTTTGATTTAGTTCCCCGGCAAAAACTTTGGGTCATCTTAAGGGAACTCGGAATAAGCCCTGAACTTCTAACTTTGCTTGTAAGGTTGCATGAGAACAATTATGCCCGGATTAGGTGGGGAGCCCAGGGAGATGTCACGGAATCCTTCCCTGTTGAGAGAGGCGTGAGGCAGGGCTGCGTCCTGGCCCCCACCTTATTCTCTCTCTACATCAATGGCATAGTTGACTTCTTGAAGCAACTCCCGACGGATGCTCCACTATTAGACGGGAAGCGAGTTCCAGTACTAATGTTCGCAGATGACACCTTGCTGGTCTCGCGGACCCCCAGCTGTTTACAAAAGACAATAAACGCTTTTGGTGACTTCTGTCGGATTCGGGGCTTGGAAATAAATACATCAAAGACCAAATTCATGAATCTGAATCCCACTAAGAAATTCAAGGGGAAAATGGTTTACAACGGGGCTTTTTTGGAAGAAGTGGATGCTTTTACCTACCTAGGCATCTCTCTAAATGCTAACATGAACTGGAGATCACATATGGATTCTGTAGTGCTAAAATTTAACCAACTGGCAGGGGCAATAGCCCAAAAGCACAAATCTTCATTTACAAAACCAATCCAGCCCATAATGGAGATCTATGGTATGAAAATGCTGGGTGCATGTCTTTATGGATCAGAATTATGGGGTTTCACCAATTTGAACACTTTAGTAGTTGCAGAAAATAAATTTCTTCGGCGCATAATTGGTGTCCCACAGAGTACCCCCTCGACCCCACTTCATTACGATCTTGGGAGGAAAAAGATCGAGGATATGGTCAGACTGCGTCCCCTCCTATATTGGAGGCGCATAAAAACTACTCCTGAGTTGAGTCATTACGCAGCTGCCCTTTTGGATGTTGATAACTCTGACACTTTCCATAAAGTACTTTGGCTTAAAGAAGTGAGGAAACTACTTCAAAAACTGCACCTTGAACACTTGTGGTCTGCAGTAGACCCAGATGATTTTCCTTCAAAGACTACATTGAAAAAATTGTACTGGGACATGATAAACAACGCTGCATTGACTTCCAATCAACCATCTGTCCTGACATCCCAGTTTTTGGAAGTTAAAACGATCCCAAAATTTGAACAGTACTGGGATTTGATCTCCAAGCCTCTAGATAGGAAACTGTATTTTCAGTTTAGAATTGGCTCTTTACCTCTAAATGCTTTCACGGTCAAATGGTCTCCACTTGTTTTTATTGTAAAACACATGTAGAGGATATCCCACATTTTCTATTTGCATGCCCCTTATATGCTGCCCCAAGGAATAGATGGTTGAAGCCAGCATGCAGAAATTTGGGTACAAGGAAATATTTAGAGGCCTTAAGGATTTTAAAATCAAATAGTGCCCCTAACCTTGCAATTGCTGTAGCTAAATATATGGGGTGGGCATGGATAATGCGCACGCGCACTTTAAAACTCTTATGAATTATCTGATTATCAAACACTTCATTTTTCTAAACTTTGTGCTGTGTCCCTATTTTTAAAATGTGCATTTTATTGTGCTATTCGTCAACAAAGTATAAACTGTATGGAATTTAATATGTTTTTTATTTTAGATTAGTATTTATTCTGTTTAGCTTAGAGATATATGCTTTTATGACAATGTTGTCGAATAAAGTATTTAAACTTGAGTCCCATACTCTAACATTTCCAGTCAGCATCATGACAACTAGTCCTATGCACATTGGTTCTATCAATGTCAAGGGGTTTACTAATTATATTAAAAGAAAACTATTTCCTATTTAGCCTCCAAACATACAGATATTGCTCTCATTCAGGAGACACATCTATCCGGTATAGAATCAGAAAAATTAAAACGAGATTGGGTAGGCCAGATTCTTTACAGCTGTAAACCCCCTTCTCACATGTCAGGAGATCCTACATCCTATACTACTACTATTGGTGTAGCCATTCAAATATGGAAAACACTACAGTGTCAAATACTATAGTCATGTTCAGATGAAGATGGTCAGTTTCTTTTAGCCAAATATAAAGTTGGTGATAACATATTAGGAGTGGGTTCTATATATGCCCCCATTGAGAACAAAGCTCATTTTTTCCCTCATCTAAACATAATTCTAACGCAAATTGGAATTTCTAAAATAGCTATGAGGGCGATTGCAATCTTGCCCAAGATGAGATCTTAGACAGAACGGCCCACCTGGACATAACACATGACAGGGATAGAGCGACACTGGGAGACATCCGTGAAGATCATGGGTTGACTGACATCTGGCGATTACTACATCCATCAGATAAAGGATTTACACATCACTCTGCAATACATGATTCCTATTCTAGAAAACAGTGTTCCTTATTTCACATTCTATTATACCACAAGTACTTGATTGTGACATTTTAGAAATTGCACTTTCAGATCATGCTCCTGTCAGTCCCCAGCTTGATTGGGGTCTGAAACGCACTTGTAGGAAACCATGGCATTTAAACATATCTCAATACAAACTACAGACAGAAAAATCACAATTACACATTTGATTACTTACATGAGACAACAAAGGTTCTGTTTCTTCTCCACAAATTTTAGGGACAGCTGCAAAAGCCACCATTAGGGGGCAAATTATGAGAGATTGTGCCATAGCCAATCAACAAAGAATAGAACAACAGATCATTCTTGAAAATTTTATCAAAACCCTGACACATGCTCATTTTACCAATCCAACTGACGCTTCCAGGTGTAGATTGGAAAAGGCTAAAGTGGAGCTTAATACACTATATATTTCAAAAGTAGAATATATGTTATACAGACTTAAGGCTCGAAATTACGAACAAGAAGAAAAAGCTGGTTGTTTACTAGTGGCACTATTAAAACAGAGAGAAGCTATGACAGCTATTCCAGCTATTCAAAACTCTGAAGGTAAGCTAATAACTGAAACTCAAGCAATAGCTAACACACTTGCAGATTATTATGAGAAGTTATATAGCTCAGTGGTTGATGATGACCGCCTCAAAGATCAGGAATTCTTTGATAAAATTACGCTCACCGGCCTCAATGAACAGGACCGGCTCATACTGGTGGGCGAAATAACAAAGGATGAAACTGCACAAGCAATCTCCAATCCTTCATGCAATAAAGTACCAGGAAAAGATGGTTTTCCTGGGGAGTTTTTACTGTTGGGTAAAACCAGAAGCAATAGACCCCCTTTATGATGCCTACAATGAAACAGAGGAAACTGGTAGTCTCTCCTCACTCTCAGATACAGCTATCATAGTGGTCCTTCCCAAATCTGAGAAAGATCCATTATAGTGCAGTAGCTATTGTCCGATTTCCCTTCTGAATACAGATTCAAAGATATTAGCCTCCATTCTACCCAAAAGACTCATATAAGTTATCTCTAAACTCATACATAATTCTGAAGTGAGATTCATGCCAGGCAGAAATTCTCAGAACAATCTAAGCACTTTGGCTCACATACTCTGGCTTTCCAAGGATGCTGGAGAAGACAGAAAAGCCTTATCCTTTGATGCTAAGAATGCCTTTAACTGTATTGAATGGAGCTATATGTTCTGTACATTACATAGGTTGGGATTTGGTAATGAATATATCTCTAAGGTCAAGTGGTTATATGAGACACCATCCACGCAACTGAATTGTGGGGGTTTCCTTTCAAAATCTGTTTTAGTGCAAAGAGGAACCAGCCAGGGTTGCCCTTTATTCGTCCCTTTTATTCTTTTTTGCACTTAAACCGCTGGCTGCAGCAATAGGACAGTGTTCACAAATAGCTGGCATTCCTAAACTGGCAGGGAACTAAAAATTATTTCTATATGTGGATGACATATTACTCACACTTACTGATCTACCTACTTCACTCCGACACTCATGTCTACCATTTCTCGCTTATTGACCATTTCTGGCTACAAAGTCAGTTCGAATAAGAGTGAAGCTTTCCCATTTTCCAGGGGTACAATGAAAGCAGCTATTTTAGGCGATCATTTTCAATGGAAAGTGGATCTCCTGAAGTATCTAGGTATTTATATCAACAGATTTAGAATGTAGGATTCAAGATAACTTATATCCGCTTGTTGACAAAATGAAGTCGGAGTATGAAAAATGGTCCCATCTTAACCTATCCTTTTGGGGTAGAGTACAGGCAGTGAACATGATGATAGCGCCTCGTTTCACTTATGTTTTAGGTATGTTGCCTTTGACAGTTAAAATATCAGTAGTGTGAGATATCGATAAAGGTATTAAAACTTTATTTGGAGATCTCTGAGACCTAGACTTAAAATCTCCAATTTGATTGCTCACAGGCAATATGGTGGCCTTAGTTTACCGTGTATTGAGCATTACTATACAGCCCTCCATTTATCCTGATTGGGTTATCTTTTGCCAAGACAGGATGATGCCCCACTATGGGTTCTCATTGAAAGACTATCTGTAGAGGCAATTTTAGGTTTATAAATGTTTTATAATCATAAATCACCTGCTTTACAAACTTTCATCCCTATTATTCAATCTATGCTTAAAATGTGGAAACATGCCCACAAACTCCTTAAGAGTAACCTGAGACTACATGCAAAAGGCTCCCATAAAGCATAACACAGATATTTCCTGGGATATTTGGGAGAGAGCAGATATTCTAATGTTAGATCACTCACTCACTTTAGAAGTTGTGCTTAAAATATTTGAAATGCTTGAGATAGAAATTCAACTCCCATGCTACCAAGAGGGGACATACTTACAACTAAAACACGCTCTATTTTGTAGACTAGGACCATATCCGTGGATACTTTAGGATTCCCCAGTGTTACAATACTTAAAAATTGGGGGAAATTCAAAGGAGGACTCTGGATTTTTTAAACTCATAGTGCATAAACTACATTCAAGCCCATCACTAGCACAACTTCACTTCAAATGGCAAGGGTTAATTACTGTGGCTTTTCCGGTAAGGAATGGGCGGATGTTATTATGAACATGGATGAAGGAATCGGAGAGGCCAGAATGAAATGTACTCTCTTCAAAACTCTTCCTAACTGGGACTGGTCACCACAAAAACTCAATACTGCAGTTTTACTACACCAATATACCTGTTGGAGGTGTCCACAGGACAACTGCGATATACTACAATTTTTTTTTTTTTAAATACATTTTTATTGGAAAACCTCAAAGATACCATTACAGGAAATTGCAGGCACAGACCAGTAGCCATCGACAACAACATAAAAGGATATAAAGCCTCGCACAGCGAGGGAAGACATTACTGCAGCGGTCAGCGTAGGCCTATAGTAAGGATCAATAAATAGGTATGTCCACAATGTTCCAGGAGTTGGGAGGTTTTCCTTTTATAATAAGAGAAGAGGATCTTGTAGCTTGCAATGTTACGAAAATCAACAAAAAATACAAAATTGGAGCAGATCCCAGAACAGGACAGTATTCATCATTAAAGGAGCACATACTGGGGAACATGATGCATAGTAACCACCCGCCCAAAAAACAGTATCCCACGAGCTAGAAACTAAGGGCAACTGCTAAGTCACATGAGAACACATTACAGTAGACTCCCCAATAATACTGGATCCCAATCCCCAAATAAGTAAAAGGTATAGAGGAACAGAAAAGAAACAGAGTAAAAGGAAGAAAAAGAAAGGAGGGCCATAGAAACAAAGAAGGAACACAAAACACAGCCCATCCCCCAACCCCCCACCCTGCATACCAGCGGAAGGCCACGCCCCCCCCCCCATAGGCATGCCTGTCGCCCCAAGAAACCCCAAAAGCGGGAAATAACGGAGGAGGGCCTTAGCTCCAGCCCCATGCTCACCCCCTACCTCCCCCACCCCCAAAAAGCGGAAATCCACCAAGAGGGAGCGTGGACATCAATGTACAATCATCCCAGCCATCAAAAGTCTCCAGTTCAAACAATGTTCCATTTCGGCACCGAGGTATCATAGGAAGTGTCGTATAAAGGCAGCGGTCAGCCCTGACCAGTCCGAGAAAAAGTCAGCATTCCTCCCAATTCGTGCGCAGAGAGTCGCAGTAAACCAATAGTACCAGTTGGGGCCACACAGGTCAATGACAAAGACCACAGCAAGAACAAAGGAGCGTGTCTCCGGGGCAAGTCAACTTTCCACGGTAGTGCAGGGCGCCCATGGTCGGGAAACAAATGAGCTGATAGGAAAGCAAAGAGGGTAACTGGAGCACCGTCTCGGATATTGTGTCCCCTAGTCTCAGCATCCAGCGTCTCACACTCCTGGGAGTCTACTGCTGCAACAGCCAGGGACAAGTCAGGCATACACTCCTTGTTGCGTGCGTCTGCTCCCAAACGTGCCATAGAAGGAGAAGGTACCAGCTGCGTGGGGTGCACATCCGTCCACATACCTTTCAGGGCAATGTGCAAGTCATTGATGGCCAGCCAAACATCTCTCACCGTAAGCGCCATTTCTCCCTAGTCAGTTTATCGGGACCTCGGGTCTCAGTGAACAAAGCAGCAGTTCGGCTCAAACAATTAACGAGCAGTTCGTAAAGGAATTGCAGAGAGTCACACTCAAGCCCTCGCTTAGTTACAGCGTCACGCGCCTCTCACCGCATTTCAGCCGAAATCTGGTCCGGGCAATCAATTCTGCCTCACAGCGATACTTTCCCAAAATCGCGGATATCAGCCAAATGCCTGTATGGAGCAGCTTAAAGGTCCGGCGCCGCAACGCACTCGATGTCTGCGACAGAAGTGGTTTCAGTTCCACACTCGGGGGACCGGACCATCATGGCTGATCGGGCCGTTGTTTATCGCTTGTGAGGCGGCTGCGACGCAACCCGAGGTCCCGGCTCATCCGGAATGAAGGCCGGAGACTTCAGGACGACGATTCTCGGCCATCCGGGGCGGTGCGTGGACCGGAGTCACACAGACAGGCTCCCCCGCTGTTCCTCTGCACGGGGCTGCGGCTGGGGTGCAGGATCGTGGGCAGGATATTATGGGAGACGAGGGCGAGCGGCGGAGCTGGGCGTCTATGCGGCCATCTTGGCCGCCGTCCTGGCTCCTCCCCTATACTACACATTTTATTCCAATGTCCAATTTTGAAGAAATACTGGTCTACCATAACTTCCTCTCTACATAGAACTATACATGTGTCCATTCACTTAACAGAAAAGTGTATTCTATTACATGATGTTACTGATTTACCAAATCTAACAAACTATACGAGACGATTGATAGCTATTGCACTCACTGTAGCAAAAGTGTGTATATTAAGACATTGGAGAACATCACAATGTTCTACACATGATGAATGTCTTATTGAAATGTATAAAATGGCATCATATGAAAAACTCATTTACAGATTACAGGAGAATGTTGGAATTTTCATCCAAATTTTGAAATCTTTTCTAGCTAATACATATTCTGTTTCAAGTAATGTTTAAGATTTTTCCTTCTAATTAGGAAATACAATTCGGGACTCCCTTCCTTTTTCGTCTCTTTATTAATTCATTATCATCATTATTTATAGTCATGCTATTGCTGTTATAATTCGGACTATTGATGCTTTAGCCATTACCACTGTTATTTTAATTACGACTTACTGTTCACTGATTGGAAATTGTTGAGTTAATAGGAATATCTCCACTTGAAATGTTATATTTGTGCATTGGTATTAAATTATCTCTACTATCTCCCAACTATATTATATAGTTTAATACATATTGTATACTCTATACATCATCTCCTCTCTTGCCCACCTTTCCTATTTCTTTCTTTCCAGGTTTTATGAGTATCTCAGATATTGTATCTTTTCATATCTGTATTATGATATCTGTGTTTAGAAATCTGACAAGTTAACATTTCATAGTAATTTATTGTGTGGCCATAATTTGGTTTATTGTTTATTTCTCTTTTTTTAACGTAGTCTTTATATGTTGACATATACTTATCAATAAAAATATAAAACAAAAATGAACAAAAAAATTGAGAGAAATTTAAAGTGTAGAATATTTTCCAATATTATAAACATTTTTGCATCACATTTTTCTACACTTTAAATTTCTCCCATTTCAAAAAATAAAAATTGTATATTTGATGTAACAGTGCCACATATGGCAAAAGGTATGTCCTGTGCTGCAAGTACATACGACACAGGCTCTCAGTCACCAATACAAATATATCATATTTATACGCACACAAGTTCATACATCCCCAATGACCACGCTCTCACTGACACACATGGCAGCCATGTCATAGTGCTTCTAGTCAAAGTATTTTGTTCAAACCATAGTGTCTGGCTTCATGGACTTTAGGCTTAAAGTCAAGGAATCTGGATGTGGGGGGGTTTGGTAACAACGTATGAGTTGTTTAGCCTTCAGTAGCTCACAATTATTTTCACTGATCAGAAGTAGCTCTCACCACAGAAAAGGTTGGAGGCCCCTGCACTAAACATATTTGCAATCTGACTATCTGAAGGATAGGAAGATGAAGCAATTTGCTCAAAATTGCACAAATTTGGGGCTTTATGAACCAGGTCTCCTGGTTCAAGTTCAGCAAGTTAATGACTAGACCACATATCCTCTCATATATTAAGATGGTGTATAGATGGGTTACAAGAGGTTCGCATTGCGAAGGAGCCTGTAGGTGTGCAATGTAGGTGGGAGATTTTGCTGTAGTGGTGAGGATTGGTACATGAACTATGTTGATCTGGCATTTGTAGATGAGGCATAAGATTGTTAAATTTATTAGCAATCTATGTTGTTTTATGGTGTGGCTCCTGTTTTTTTTTACTAGTTGTGTTGCTTTTTTTATATGTCCACATGGTGTTTCTGGAGGGAGCTAAGATGCACTTTTGAACTCAAATTTGGCAGTGACAACCATTCCTACAACAATAGCGTGGTGTTAAGGATAATGCTAGGGATCAACTCCTGAGTTGCTTCATCTGAGCATGAGACCTCCACAAGCCTTAGTCAATGTGCCTACATGGTTGCATGTGCTTGTGTAGTGCTAGAGGCATTCTTGTGGTCTGACACCCGGTGATGACCTTTGACTATCATCGTTTTAATTGAACTTGGTGTGTTACTTTACTCTGGCCTGAATGTATGACATTCTGCATGTGTCTTATCTCTCTTAAAGGTTTCTTTCGTGTAGTCTTGCAGTGGGAGCTGTCACAGAGTAAGACAGCCTTCCCAAGAACAGAACGTGTGGGAAGTGCATTTGAAAGCATGAGAGAGAAAGAGGCGTGGAATGTACATTTTGGGCTCGAAGTGCAGTATTACGAGCAGTGGTGCACAAATGAGCACTGTGTTGTAAATTGAAGAGATGAAGTATGTGATGCTATAAGCAGTGGTGCACAAAAGTGAACTGTGATGTAAGTGGGAAGAATTATTAATTTCTTACTATTGG